>NW_026728209.1:0-243655 GCF_030684315.1 Stegostoma tigrinum | reverse complement strand
AAGGAGGAGGGGTGGGGGGTAAAAGGAGGCAGGGTGGGGGGGGAAAGGAGGAGGGGGTGGGGGGGAAAAAGGAGGAGGGGGTGGGGGGGAAAAAGGAGGAGGGGGTGGGGGGGAAAGGAGGAGGGGGTGGGGGGGAAAAAGGAGGAGGGGGTGGGGGGGAAAAAGGAGGAGGGGGTGGGGGGGAAAGGAGGAGGGGGTGGGGGGGGAAAGGAGGAGGGGGTGGGGGGGGAAAGGAGGAGGGGGTGGGGGGGGAAAGGAGGAGGGGGTGGGGGGGGAAAGGAGGAAGGGGTGGGGGGGGAAAGGAGGAAGGGGTGGGGGGGGAAAGGAGGAGGGGGTGGGGGGGAAGGAGGAGGGGGTGGGGGGGAAAAAGGAGGAGGGGGAGGGGGGGAAAAAGGAGGAGGGGGGGAAAGGAGGAGGGTGTGGGGGGAAAGGAGGAGATGGGGGGAAAGAGGAGGAGGAGGAGGGGGTGGGGGGAGAGGATGAGGAGGGTGGGAGAGGAGGAGGGTGGGAGAGGAGGAGGGTGGGAGAGGAGGAGGGTGGGGGGAAAAGGAGGAGGGGGGTGGGGGGAAAAGGAGGAGGGGGGTGGGGGGGAAAAGGAGGAGGGGGGTGGGGGGGAAAAGGAGGAGGGGGGTGGGGAGAAAGGGAGGAGGGGGGTGGCGAGAAAAGGAGGAGGGGGGTGGCGAGAAAAGGAGGAGGGGGTTGGGGGGAAAAGGAGGAGGGGGTTGGGGGGAAAAGGAGGAGGGGGTGGGGGGAAAAGGAGGAGGGGGTGGGGGGGAAAAGGAGGAGGGGGTGGGGGGAAAAGGGGGTTGGGGGGAAATGAGGGTGGTGTGGGGGGAAAAGGAGGAGGGGGTGGGGGGAAAAGGAGGAGGGGGTGGGGGGAAAAGGAGGAGGGGGTGGGGCGAAAAGGAGGAGGGGGTGGGGGGATAAAGGAGGGGGGGTGGGGGGATAAAGGAGGGGGGGTGGGGGGGTAAAGGAGGGGGGGTGGGGGGGTAAAGGAGGGGGGTGGGGGGGTAAAGGAGGGGGGTGGGGGGGGAAAAGGAGGGGGGTGGGGGGGGAAAAGGAGGGGGTGGGGGGGAAGAGGAGGAGGAGGAGGGTGGGGGAAGAGGAGGAGGAGGGTGGGGGGGAAAGGAGGAGGCGGCGGTGCGGGAAAGGAGGACTGGGCTCGGGGGGGAAAGGAGGACGGGGGAAGGAGGAGGGGGGGAAGGAGGAGGGGGGAAGGAGGAATGGGGGAAGGAGGAGGGGGGAAGGAGGAGGGGGGAAGGAGGAGGGGGGGGAAGGAGGAGGGGGGGAAGGAGGAGGGGGGGAAGGAGGAGGGGGGAAGGAGGAGGGGGGAAGGAGGAGGGGGGAAGGAGGAGGGGGGGAAGGAGGGGGGGGGGAGGAGGGGGGGAGGAGGAGGGGGGGAGGAGGGGGGTGAAAGGAGGGCGGGGAAAGGAGGGGGGGAAAGGGGGGGGAGGGGGGGAAAGGGGGGGAAAGGGGGGGAAAGGGGGGGAAAGGGGGGGAAAGGGGGGGAAAGGGGGGGAAAGGGGGGGAAAGGGGGGGGAGAAGGAGGGGGGAGAAGGAGGGGGGAGAAGGAGGGGGGAGATGGGGGGGGAGATGGGGGGGGAGATGGGGGGGGAGATGGGGGGGGAGAAGGGGGGGGAGAAGGGGGGGGAGAAGGGGGGGGAGAAGGGGGGGAGAAGGGGGGGAGAAGGGGGGGAGAAGGGGGGGAGCGGGGGGCGGGGAGCGGGGGGCGGGGGGGGGAGCGGGGGGGGAGCGGGGGGGGGAGCGGGGGGGAGCAGGGGGGGGAGCGGGGGGGGGAGCGGGGGGGGGAGCGGGGGGGGGAGCGGGGGGGGGAGCGGGGGGGGGAGCGGGGGGGGGAGCGGGGGGGGGAGCGGGGGGGGGAGCGGGGGGGGGAGCGGGGGGGGAGCGGGGGGGGGAGCGGGGGGGGGAGCGGGGGGGGGGGAGCGGGGGGGGGAGCGGGGGGGGGAGCAGGGGGGGGGAGCAGGGGGGGGGAGCAGGGGGGGGGAGCAGGGGGGGGAGCAGGGGGGGGAGCAGGGGGGGGAGCAGGGGGGGGAGCAGGGGGGAAGGAGGGGGGAAGGAGGGGGGAAGGAGGGGGGAAGGAGGGGGGAAGGAGGGGGGAAGGAGGGGGGTGGGGGGGGAAGGATGGGGGTGGGGGGGGAAGGATGGGGGTGGGGGGGGAAGGAGGAGGAGGGTGGGGGAGGAGGAGGAGGGTGGAGGGAAAAGGAGGAGGAGGGAGGTGGGAGGAGGAGGAGGAGGGTGGGGGGGGTGTACTTTTAAACTCCAATTTTCCTTCGGTATTATTGGAGAGGTGAGCCTTTTTGCAAGCACGGAAAGTCTCCACCAGTTTATGCTAAAACTTGAGGAACTGTAAGTTTCACAAATATGTTCCTATTAAACACTCATTCCTATTGAAGCAGTATTAAGCTAAATTTGTTCAACTAGACAGCAGAAATGGTCAATATTTTAAAAGCAACTAAGTACTTTGAAGAGGAGTCACTCTTCGAACTAAATTCCATCTTGGTGTGAGAGAGTCCATAGGTTCCTCACGCTCACCGAACCATTCAAACTGTCATGCAATTACTGAAACGCACAGACAAAAAACATGAATGTTCACAGTCACCAAGATTTTGACAGTGATTTGGAATTTGTATTCAATACCTGCTGGGGGAAATCTGTTCCAATCTGGATCGTACTCACTTATCGCCATCCCACCTACCTTCCCCAGCACCTCCTCCCTCTCCACACTATTTGTTTCTGAGCTCCCTTCCACCCTCCATTTTGGAGGAAGGGTCCTAACCCAAACCCTCAACTTTCTTGAGCTTCTGATGCTGCCTGCCCTGTTGTCTTCCTCCAGCTCTACAATGTGTTATCTCAGACACAAACATTGGCAGTTCTGACTATCTGAATAGCTCATTCTCACCTTGTAACAAGTGATTTATATTCATTTTCTTTTCAGATTACACATGTACATGTATATACATAAATATACATGTGACACTTTTATGCCTGAACCACTAACCTAGAGGATATTTCAAAATATTCTCTTCAAATCTGCATGCAAGAGAAATCATCAAGGTCATAATTTTCATTTTAGGAATCACTTCAACGTTCAAAGTACTCAGTCAGTGTCCCATTTCCTTGACCAGTCAATTTGGTGCGAATATTTCTTGCAAGAGGAAACTATAACAGCAATTATATTTTATCATCAAGTTCTTCATTGCATCACCAATATTTCCTTGTCTGTTTGAAACCTAAGATAATGAAATAATCATGGACAGATTGGCCAACAATGTAATTTCATGTGTGTTATGGCAACTGAAAATCACCACCATTGAAGAGTGTTCTTTTAAATGTTGTTATCATACAAGAGCACTTTTGGAGATGCAGTGATGAATTTAATATATGCTTAATTAATTCCAAAGTATAACTTTACAATTAAAAAGAAGCGAAGAATCTCTTTACATCGTCATGCTTGTCAGATTGCTACCAGTCAATGGAAATCGTTCAGAACAATTATTTATTTCCAGATCAAAAGGAAGGGTGCACATTTCATTTTTACATCTCATCCAAGAGAGAAAAAAAAACACCTTTACCAATGCATTGTCAAACAACAAGACTCACTAAAAATGTCATTTGGCACATTGAATTTCCTCCACCATTCGGTGAAATCATGGTTGGTCTCATTGCATTTATTATTATACAACATTTCCACCAAAGCCTCCTTATACCTCATACATTCCAATCCAAGTAACATCCTGGTAAATCTCTGTTTCTGTGTCATGCCTTGTCTTTCTAATATTTTTGAGTCATCTACTAATTTAGCCACAGCACATTCACCTCTTTCCTCCAAGTCATTAATAAACAAGCTCAAGAGCTGTGGTTCCTTCAGCGCTACCTCATTTCTTACTGACAAGCCAACCCTGACATCTCTGTCCATTCGCCTGTTCTTTCTAGAGGGCATGTATCATTGGATATTTAGTTGCCAAAACGTATCCCCTAACAACCACCTCTCTGTGACACCCAGAACAATGTATCTGTCAATTTCAATCGGCACCACAAACTCATTCACTTTGTTTCATACACTCCCTGCAATTAAATACAAGACCTTCAGTCTGGCATTTCCAGAGTGGACACTCTTCTTGTTTGCTGCACCTGAAAGGAGACTCCTGACCATTTCCATACTTTTTGTCCTATTACTTGCTCTGGAAACTTTGCTGAGCACTTACCAGCTTCTAACTTTTTCCATAATTTTCCATGCAACTGAACTCACCCACTCCACACTTTTTACTTTAATGCCCTACCCCGAGACCTAGCTATGTCTTTTGCCAGGACACTTGTCCCAAAATGATTCTGGTCGAGTCTGTACCACCGGAACAACTTCCTCCTTGCCCAAAGCGATGCCAATGTCCCATGAATTCAAACACATTTCTGCCATGCCACCATTTGAACAATGCATTTACATCTTTAATTTTGTTCACACCGTGCCAAATTGCTCAGATAAGAATCCAGAGATTATAACCTTTCGGGTTCTGCTTTCTCACCTCAGTGCTCATAATCCCTCAGCAGAACCTCTTTCCTCTTTCTTCCATATCAATGGTACATGTGTGTACCACGATAGCTGGATTTCTACTCCTCCCACTTCAAGTTCCTTTGTTGCTGAGATGGAATACCCTGAACCTGGGCACCAGGCAGGCAACACTACTTTCGAGACTCTCGATCCTAGTCACAACGAACAGTGTTCATTCCCCTAACTATACTGCCTCTGATTATAACTACATAGAACATAGAAAAGCACAGCATAGTGCAGGCCCTTCAGCCCACGATGTTGTGCCGTGGAATATTCCTAATCCAAAAATAAAATAACCTAACCTACATTCCCCTCAATTCACTGCTGTCCACGTGCATGTCCAGGAGTTGCTTAAATGTCACTACCGACTCCGCTTCCACGACTACCACTGGTAAACTATTCCATGCGCTCACAACTCTCTGGGTGAAGAACCTCCCTCTGACGTCTCCTCTATACCTTCCTCCGACCACCTTCAAACTATGACCCCTCGAGGCAGGCAAACCTGGCCTGGGGAAAAGTCTCTGCCTATCGACTCTATCCATGCCTCTCATTATCTTGTGATCAGGTCACCTCTCTTCCTCCTTCTCTCCAGAGAGCAAAGTCCAAGCTCAGTCAACCTCTCCTCGTAAGACAAGCCCTCCAGTCCAGGCAGCTCCTGGAAAGCCTCCTTTGCATCCTCTCCAAAGCCTCCACATCTTTCCTATAACAGGACGACCAGAACTGGACACAATAATCCAAGTGTGGTCTCACCAGGGTTTTGTACAGCTGCAGCATAACCTCGCGGCTCTTAAACTCGATCCCCCTGTTAATGAAAGCCAAAACACCATATGCCTTCTTAACAACCTGATCCACTTGTGTGGCAACTTTGAGGGAGCTATGCACTTGAACACCAAGATCCCACTGTTTCTCCACAGCGCCGAGAATCCTGCCTTTAATCCTATATTCAGCATTTAAGTTCAACCTTCCAAAATGCATCACTTCGCATTTATCCAGGTTGAACTCCATCTGCCATTTGTCAGCCCACCTCTGCATACTGTCAATGTCTCGCTGAAGCCTGCAATCGCCCTCAATACTATCAACGGCACCTCCAACCTTTGTGTCATCAGCAAACATACTAACCCACCCCTCAACCTCCTCGTCCAAGTCATTCATACAAACTACAATCAGCAGAGGCCCAAGAACAGAGCCTTGCGGGACACCACTCAGCACTGACCTCCAGGCAGAATACTTACCATCTACAACCACTCTCTGCCTCCTGTCAGCCAACCAATTCTGAATCCAGACAGCCAAATCACCCTGTATCCCATACCTCCTGGCTTTATTAATGAGCCTGCCATGGGGAACCTGATCAAATACCTCGCTGAAGTCCATGTACACCACATCCACTGCTCGACCCTCGTCAACCTGTCTCGTGACTTCCTCAAAGAATGCAATAAGATTTGTAAGGCATGACCTGCCCCTCACAAAGCCATGCTGACTCCCTTTAATCATGCTAGGCTTTTCCAAATAGTCATCAATCCTATCCCTCAGAAATCTCTCCAAAATCTTGTTGACCACAGACCTAAGACTGACGACTGACTGGTCTGTAATTTTCAGGGATTTCCCTATTCCCTTTCTTGCAAAAAGGAACAACATTTGCCTCCTTCCAATCTTCCGATACGACTCCCATGGAGAATGAGCAAGCAAAGATCTTCGCCAGCGGCTTAGCAACCTCCTTTCTCGCTTCCCGGAGCAACCTAGGATAAATCTGATCTGGTCCTGGGGACTTATCAATCTTAATGTCGGCCAAAATTCCAGCACATCAACTTCCTCAATCTTGATCTGTTCAAGCCTGTTTTCCTGCTCCTCAAAGTTCTCATTCACAACAACGTCCCTTTCCTTAGTGAAAACCAAGGCAAAAAACTCATTTAGGGCTTCCACTATCTGCTCAGACTCCACGCACAAGTTCCCTACGCTATCCCTGATCGGCCCTACCTTCTCCCTGATCATTCTCTTATTCCTCACCTATGAGTAAAATGCCTTCGGGTTCTCCCTAATCCTTCCTGCCAAGCCTTTTTCCTGCCCCCTTCTGGCCCTCCTCAGCCACTTTGGAGCTCCTTCCGAGCAAGCCTGTAATCCTCTAAAGCTGTGCTGGACCCTTGCTTCCTCCACCTTACGAACGCTGCCTTTTGCTTTTTGACAAGAAGCACCTCTGTACCCGTCATCCAAGGTTCTTTAATCTTACCCCTTCTTACCTGTCTCAGAGGAACAAATTTATACATCACTCGCAACCACTGCTCCTTAAACCGCCTCCACATGTCTGCTGTGCCCTTTCTGTGTAACAATTGGTCCCAATCTCTACTTCCCAACTCCTGTCTGATAGCGTCATAGTTTCCTTTTCCCCCGTTAAATATCTTCCCCTGGTAACTGCTCCTTTCCCTTCCCATGGCTATGGTAAATGTCAGGCTGTTGTGGTCACTGTCGCCAAAGTGTTCTCCCACCACGAGATCTGACACCTGTCCTGGCTCATTGCCGAGCACCAAATCCAAAATGGCCTCCCCCATCGTCGGCCTGTCCACATACTGAGTAAGGAAACCCTCCTGAACACACCTGACAAAAACGGCTCCATCCAAACCATCTGCACGAAGGAGGTTCCAATCTACATTGGGAAAGTTGAAGTCACTCATAACAACAACCCTGCTACGTTTGCACTTTTCAACAATAGGCCGGCCAGTGAGGTCTTCGATCTCCCTACTGTGATTTGGGGGTCTGTAGAACACCCCCAGTGAGGTGGCTGCTCCCTTGCTGTTCCTAACTTCCATCCATACTGACTCAGTCGATAACCCTTCCTCGGCAACCTCAGTCCATACCACCTCAATAGACGAGTCCTCCTCAAAAGTTCTTTCAGCCACCGTTATACTGTCATAGAACATAGATCATTACAGCACAGCACAGGTCCTTTGGCCCTCGATGTTGTGACGACCTGTCATACCGATCTGAAACCCATCTAACCTACACTATTCCATGTACGTCCATATGCTTATCCAATGATGACTTAAATGTACCTGAAGTTGGCAAATCTATTACTGTTGCATGCAAAGCATTCCATTCCCTTACTACTATTATAGTATATACTATTAGGCGCCCTATTATAGGAAAGATGTGGATGCTTTGGAGAGGGTTCAGAGGAGGTTTACCAGGATGCTGCCTGGACTGGAGGGCTTATCTTATGAAGAGAGGTTGACTGAGCTCGGTCTCTTTTCATTGGAGAAAAGGAGGAGGAGAGGGGACCTAATTGAGGTATACAAGATAATGAGAGGCATAGATAGAGTTGATAGCCAGAGACTATTTCCCAGAGCAGAAATGGCTAGCACGAGGGGTCATAGTTTTAAGCTGGTTGGTGGAAAGTATAGAGGGGATGTCAGAGGCAGGTTCTTTACGCAGAGAGTTGTGAGAGCATGGAATGCGTTGCCAGCAGCAGTTGTGGAAGCAAGGTCATTGGGGTCATTTAAGAGACTGCTGGACATGTATATGGTCACAGAAATTTGAGGGTGCATACATGAGGATCAATGGTCGGCACAACATTGTGGGCTGAAGGGCCTGTTCTGTGCTGTACTGTTCTATGTTCTATGTTCTACTCTCTGAGTAAAGAAACTACCTCTGACATCTGTCCTATATCTTTCACCCCTCAATTTAAAGCTGTGCCCCCTCGTGCTCGCCGTCACCATCCTAGGAAAAACACTCTCATATCCACCCTATCTAACCCTCTGATTATTTTATATGTTTCAATTGTCACCTCTCAACCTTCTTCTCTCTAACGAAAACATCCTCAGGTCCCTCAGCCTTTCCTCCATACCAGGCAACATCCTAGTAAATCTCATCTGCACCCTTTCCAAAGCTTCCACATCCTTCTTATAATGCAGCGACCAGAACTGTACACAATACTCCAAGTGCGGCCGCACCAGAGTTTTGTACAGCTTCACCATAAGCTCTTGGTTCCGGAACTCGATCCCTCTGTCAATAAAAGGTAAAACACTGTATTCCTTCTTAACAGCCCTGTCAACCTGGGTGGCAACTTTCAAGGATCTGTGTACATGGACACCAAGATCTCTCTGCTCATCTACAATACAAAGAATCTTACCATTAGCCCAGAACTTTGCCTTTCGGTTACTCCTACCAAAGTGCATCATCTCACACTTGTCTGCATCAAACACCATTTGCCACCTCTCAGCCCAGCTCTGCAGCTTATCTATGTCTCTCTGCAACCTACAGCATCCTTCGTCACTATCCACAACTCCACCGACCTTAGTGTCGTCTGCAAATTTACTAACCCATCCTTCTGTGCCCTCATCCAGGTCATTTAAAAAAATGACAAACAGCGGTGGACCCAACACCGCCCCTTGCGGTACACCACGAGTAACTGGTCTCCAGGATGAACATTTCCCACCAACTGCAGCCCTCTGTCTTCTTTCAGCGAGCCAATTTCCGGTCCAAACTGCTATATCTCCCAAAATCCCATTCCTCTGCATTTTGTAAAATAGCCTACTGTGGGGAACCTTATCAAACGCCTTGCTGAAATCCATATACACGACATCAACCGGTTTACTCTGATCTGTTTTTCACCAACAAAGCCACACCTCCCCCTCTTTTACCACCTTCCCTTACCTTAATGAAAGATCTAAACCCTGGAACCTGCAACATCCATTCCTGACCCTGCTCCATCCATGTCTCTGAAATGGCCACAACATCGAAGTCGCTGACTTGGGAGCAGGTCAGGACTGCAGAGTCATGCTGCTGTGAGCGGGTCAGGGCTGGAGGGGCAGGTCGCTGTGAGCGGGTCAGGACTGCAGGGGCATGTCGCTGGGAGCGGGTCAGGACTGCAAGGGCATGTCGCTGGGAGCGGGTCAGGACTGCAAGGGCATGTCGCTGGGAGCGGGTCAGGACTGCAGGGGCATGTCGCTGGGAGCGGGTCAGGACTGCAGGGGCATGTCGCTGGGAGCGGGTCAGGACAGAGGGGGCAAGTCGCTGCAAGCGGGTCAGGACAGAGGGGGCAAGTCGCTGTGAGCGGGTCATGGCTGCAGGGCAAGTCGCTGTTAGTGGGTCAGGGCTGCAGGTGAAATTTGTTCAGGTGAATTCAAATATGAAATTATACGAAAGACTGCAAGGAATTTAAAGCATCAAGAGGAAAGGGATTTGGAATAGAGCATTAGTTCGTGGGGATGGAGCAGCGCTTGGAATATTGCCTTCAGTTTTGGTCGCTTCATTATAGGGAGGATGTGGAAGCTTTAGAGGGGGTGTAGCGGAGATTTAGCAGGATGCTGCATGGAATGGACGGCACGTCTTATGATGAAACATTGAGGGGGCGAGGACTTTTTCCATTGGAGCAAAGAAGAATGATAGGTGACTTGGTAGAGGTATGCAAGATGATGAGAGGCATAGCTGGAGTGGATAGTCAGAGATTTTTTCCCAGAGCAGAAATGACTATTACGAGGGGGAGAAATTTTAAGGTGACTGGAGGAAGGAATAAGGGAGATGTCAGACCTAAGTTCTTTACACAGAGAGTGGTGTGTGTGTGGAATGCACTGCTGGCAGTGGGAGTGGAGTCAGATACATTTAGAGACTCTTAAGCGACTCTTGGATAGGCACATGAAGGATAGTAAAATGAAGGGTATGCAGGGTAGTTTGATCTGAGTGGGATAATAGGTCGGCACAACATTGCGGGCTGAAGGGCCTGTACTGTTCTTTGTTCTACGTTCAGCCAAAGGTTCTTTTCTTTTGAGGAGAGGGCAATTGATTGTAGTTTTTAAAGACAGAACTGGAGGACAGAGAAAGATATCAAGGAAGGTTGCACGTTAGTGACAGTATCAACAAGTCCACAGCAGATGCACTCTGAGTAACTACACTGCTTTCAAGGCGAGAGGATCAATGATATCAGTTAAGCCCCCCTTGTTTTTGTATTGCGTACTTCTGATGTATGCGCAAATGGACAACCTCACTCTCCTGCTAAGCTGCAGAATGAATAATGCTGCAATATTTGTCAACCCCCAAATGGGCATTGATACATTCGTAAATCTCACATCAATAAACTTACATCTCAAGGTTCTCACCTTCTAGGACTGTTTGTAGTGGTAAATAACCCAAGCGAGGATGTTTGGCAAAGTACTTCTTTGATCTGAAGTTATTTTTCAGCACCTTGGTGAAATCACACACATCGTCACCTGATGTGGTCTAAAAATGTAATAGAAATCAAATTTAGTAAAGAATTAATAATGAAACAATCTACTCAACTCACTCTATAATCCACGCTATCCCTGCTAAATGTCTTTGAGGATGTAAAATTAAAGAGTCCAGGCGGAATATGAGTTGCTGTTCCTGCAACCTACGGGTGGCATCATTGTGGCACTGCAGGAGGCCCATGATGGACATGTCAACTAAAGAATGGGAGGGGGAGTGGAAATGGTTTGCGACTGGGAGGTGCATTGTGGTACTGCAGGAGGGAACCTGGGAACCCTGCAGCCTAATGGTATCAATGTGGACTTCACCAGTTTCAAAATCTCCCCTTCCCCCACCACATTCCTAAACCAGCCCAGTTCGTCCCCTCCCCCCACAGCACCACACAACCAGCCCAGCTCTTCCCCTCCACCCACTGCATCCCAAAACCAGTCCAACCTATCTCTGCCTCCCTAACCTGTTCTTCCTCTCACCCATCCCTTCCTCCCACCCCAAGCCGCACCCCCATCTACCTACTAACCTCATCCCACCTCCTTTGCCTGTCCGTCTTCCCTGGACTGACCTATCCCCTCACTACCTCTCCACCTATCTTCTTTTCTCTCCATCTTCGGTCCGCCTCCCCCTCTCTCCCTATTTATTCCAGAATCCTCACCCCATCCCCCTCTCTGAAGAAGGGTCAAGGCCCGAAACGTCAGCTTTTGTGCTCCTGAGATGCTGCTTGGCCTGCTGTGCTCATCCAGCCTGACATTTTATTATCTTGGATTCTCCAGCATCTGCAGTTCCCATTATCCTTGAAGATGGCAGGACAGGTTAACACGATGATTAAGAATGCAGACTCAGAACTTGCCTTTATCAGTCATGGCACAGATGGTTTCAGCTGGAAGGTTACGTTGGAATTGTATAGAACTTTGGTTAAGCCAAAGTTGGAATACTGTATGCAGTTCTCATCACCACACTGTTGGAAGGATGTGATTGAATTGGAGACGGTGCAGAGATTATTCACTCCGATATTGCCTGGGGCGGAGCACTTCAGCTATGAAGACTGGCTGGATAAGCTCAGTTTGTTGTCTTTAGAGCAGAGAAGGCTGAGGAGGGACGTGACTGAGGTGCAGAAGATTAGGAGGGGCAAGGTTAGCAAGCAGCTGTATCCTTAGTTGAAGGGTCAATAACAAGGAGACACAATTATGAGGTGAAGGGCAGGAGATGTAGAGGGGATTTGAGGAAAAATATTTTTACCCAGAGGGTGGTGGTAATCTGGAATGCACTACCCAGAAGGGTCATTGAGACAAGAGAGCTCACAACTTGTAAAAAAGTACTGGGATGAGCACATGAAATTAAAGGTTATTCTCCAAGTGCTGCAAAGTGGGATTAGTGCAGTTAAGTTTGCATAGACTTGATTGGCTGAAGGGCCTTCTGTATGCCATATTCCCAAATTCAAATCATGTATCTATCTCCAAAAATCAGTGTCCTAATACTTGGGAAACTGCTAATAGCGATCTTCTAATCTATTTATCATAACTTGCTGCTTCTGTCCTTCAGCCATCTTTTTTAACCAAATTTGATAGTGACCTATATATTCCATGAATCTCAATTTTATAAATCAATCAGTCTTTTATGTGCACCTTCCCCTCATCCTTATCTAGGAAAGATTGCACTGCTTCATGAAGGCAGGCTAAAGTAATTCAGCATTACAGCCATACTCTGGTAGTATAATGACAGCATCAGTGACAGTACAATAAGTGCCTTATATCAATTGTTTCAAAACTGGGTTCTACAGTAGACAGGTAATTGGAGATCTACAAACCAAATCATCTGTCATAACTTTAGATTAAATATATTGGAAAAAAGCATACTAACTAACGCGAGCTTCAATGGTGATAAATTAAATGTAACTAATTGGAACAGTAATATTCCTCATCCAACCTTGCTAAGCAATGCCTTTCTGCACTGATAGGCTGGAAAGCTGCAGTCAAGAACAGATATTCACTATTTATCATCAAGTCGAAACAATTCTGGAATGCTTTTATCTGTCATGAATGTTTAATTACTGCAGTTTGAAACTCTCAACTATATGTAAATCATGAATATGTGATGTGAAAAATATACAAAAGGATCCAGCCCTTTTCTTGATTTATCAGGCTAACAATAGAAGAGCATTTGGATCAAGTGGATATACATTATGAGTGCCCGTATCAAACACCAGTCCAGCGACTGACAGATATCACAGTTAGAAGCAAACACACACATCGGGGCAGCACAGTGGCTCAGCGGGTTAGCACTGCAGCCTCACAGCACCAAGTACCCGGGTTCGATTCCAGCCTCAAGTAACTGTCTGTGTGGAGTTTGCACATTCTCCCCGTGTCTGCGTGGGTTTCCTCCGGGTGCTCCGGTTTCCTTCCACAGTCCAAAGATGCGCTGACTCGGTGGATTGGGCATGCTAAATTTCCCATGGTGTTCAGGGTGGTGTGTCGGTGATAGGGGGATGGGTCTGGGTGGGATGCTGCAAGGGCCGGTGTGGACTTCTTAGGCTGAAGCGCCTGTTTCCACACTGTAGGGAATCTAATCTCATCTCCATGATAAGCGTCAGGAAGGAGCTTTTTAAAAAGATGATTGGAACACTTCTTTACACGTAGCCCTTTGTATTACGAATATGCAATTAATAATAGATAGGTTAGTGATTGCTATTAATAGGTAGGCATTCAATCAAAAAGGTTTGAGAACGATTGCCTACCTTAAAAGGTTAAACACTGGAAGGAGCTCACATTTAGAAGGTAGAAGGAACTCTGCAAAACCCATCAGATACTTGGAGAATCACCAAGCAATACAAAATATACACTGCTCCTCAAACGGATTCAAAGAGGAAATTGGTTAATATGTTAGAGCATGTACGGTCATAGCAACAAGGAGCAGGAATAGCAAGGACAGTATTTGCTGCCCATCCATAGTTCCTCCAAATTGTTTGATATTTCAGAGTGCAGTTAAGTGTCAACCACATTATTGTGGATCTGGAGTTATATGGAGGTGAGATCAAATAAGAATGGCAGAGCTGCTTTCTTAAAGAACATCAGTGAATGAGTCAAGTTTTTATAACGGTGAATAGTTTAACAGTGACAGTGTAACCATCACTGAGACCAGCTTTGTTTATGATTATATCAATTTCAGCATGTGTTGGATAACTGGCCCCCTCAAGCCTGCTTCACCATTCAAGAAGGTCGTGGCTGACTTGACTGCAATGTCAGCTCCACATTCCCAACTACCCCCAAAATTATATTGAACTGAATTCAAATTCCATCAGCTGTTACAGTGGAATTTAAGCCGATACTCTACAGCATTGTCCCAGGCCTCCGGATTACTAATCCTGTTACATTAATAGTGCTTCACTGACTACCCCAGCATGTCAATCCCCGTTCTGAGCATACTTCTTGGCTGAGGCGCCACATTTTCTGGAGTACAGAATTACAAAGTTCACCTCTCTGTGAGTGAAGAGGTTCCTCATCTATCGCTGTTGTTACATTTTATTCTGAGATTGATCTCAGGTTCTACAGCCTGATCTCTTAATTCAAATTACAATAACTTGGCTTTTCAAATGCCCTGTCACATTATCCTTGCCAAGAGATTGAATGTTAATGTTATATATACAGCAGAACAAATGTCCATGTTGATTTTTCTTCATTAAAGTGCCGTCAACAATCTTATAGTCACCAATCTTATACAAGTGCATTTTGTCATGGGAGAGGTTGAATGAGCAAAATCGGACCTTCATTTCTTCCCCACCCCAGCCTCAAAAAGTTTTGTCTTCATTTCAAATTTTTCACATCCAATGGATAATTCTGTACCTTTCTGGTCCCTTCAAGAAGTGCATCCTACCCAAATTGTCCCGAATGTCTCATCTTAAAAATCGGAATATTTTTTGATATCCTCACTCTCGAACCAATCCATTATATACTTAACATAGGATTCAGGTCAAGTTTGTTTTCCCCCCCACTGCTGTTTAACTTCCTGGCCAATGTCCCACGATTTCTCAAGAAACTATTAGTCTCTCTCTGTATCAGAACATTCTTCAAAAAACTAATACTTTCTCCAAATCTTGATATAACAACTGGCCAGTTTCGGTGCGAGATGAGTTCCACAGCGCAAACTCATACTTGAACCTTTTAGCCATATAAATCATTTGACAAGCAGATTCTAGGGAGTCAATCTGCAGGATCAAGTGACATCTGAAATGCTGTACATTTACTGCAAACAGTCAAGTTCAGTTTTTCTGGCTTCCACAAATCTTTGACAGCATGGCCGTGGGTGTGAATCACCGAGGTCTGGCCAAAATCAGTAAAATCCCTCTCCTTTTCTCATCTGAACACTGCCCCAGAGCAATATCATGTGAATGCACTGCACTTTCCACAGACATGGTGGCAATGCCCAGGTCTATCTCACCACCCCCTCATTCATTTCTTCCACTGTCTCTACAGAACCGGACAGTTTCCATCTATTAAATCTGGTACAGAACAAAGCCATTATCTTTGGTCCTTGAAAGGACGTCTGCTTGCTAGCTACTGGTTTTCGTTGTACCCTTTGTTATTTTGACCCAGAGTTTAAATTCCGGCCACATAGGCCTGATGTCACAAAGTCTACTTATTTTCACATCCACAACATTTGGCCCCAGGTTAAGTCCGTTAGTTTTGAAACCCGACCGCATTGATTAACTCTGAACATGACCATTCTGATGAATATCAAGTTGGCCTCCCAAGTTCTCCTTTTCTTTAACATGGCATCATTTAAAAGTCCATTGACTCTGTCTTAACACGCACCAAGTTCCATTCACCCATCTTTCTCTGCGCACTCTGATCTACAATGGCTCACAGTTAAGCAGTGCCTTGGTTTTCACATTGCTGTCCTGGCTTTCAAATCCCTCCCTGACCTGGCAACACCCATGCACATCCCCTGACAATGTCCAACTCATAGCCCCTCTAGGCACATTTACGCCTTTAATTCCAGCCTCTCAACACAATTTGTGCTGTTCCATCATCGACAGCTTTACATTCAACTTCTTGGAGCCTAAGCTTTATAGAATTACCTTGCTGAACCTCTGCATCGTTCTTTCCTCCTTCAAAACAGTCCTTAAAATCTACCTCTGATGTGGTTTTAATCATCTACCTTCGGATCTCTTTCAGTACTCAGTATCAAATTTTACTCTTTCAAGCTCCTATGACATGCTTTGGGATGTTTTATAAAGTCATGTCATAGAAGCTGTTGTGGCAATTGCTCAGAATATGGTTATATTCTGGGCTGAAATTCTCCATGACACTCATCATTAAAGTATTTTTCTGTTATAAAATGGGTAAATAGTACAGTGACTTCAGGCCAAGGGATGATGTGGTTAAACGCCAAAGTTGCACTCCGTGCTTTTGGCATCATGAAGACAGTGTCTCCCTTTCATTTGAAGAAATCTTCTGTATTTTCTCAAATACTTTCTTCATTGTACTTTTGTTGTTGATGGTTTCCAATGAACATAAACCATTACTTGCCTTTTCAATTTCAACCTTCCTCACGTTCTCTTAATTTCTTTTGCTGTACCTGATTTGAAACAAACCATTCCTCTTTTAATTCACTGTCCTCCTCAGTCCTTCATGTGGTTGTTTCCCAATCGTTAAGAAGACATCCTGTTGCTTTCCTCATTCACTCTAGTCTAAGATGCCTGGCTGCCCTTATCAGATTGCATTTTCAGCAACTTTATACACAAACGTCCTTTGAGTGGAAGGTTGTAAGGTCATGCCGAACTGATGTCTCAACAACTGCAAAACCAAGCCAATTGTAACCAATGACATCTGACAACAGGCAAGCAAGGAAGCTCACAACAAAACACAGCACGAGATTACAAATTCTGCAATGTGTGAATGTACTCACAACAGAGCGCTTTCTGGAGTCGGCGGATCTTCATTGCTGGCCGATAGGCAGAAAAACGCACGGTGTTTAAATCACCTGCATTCAAAAAAATCTTTAGATACATTTTTCCTAACTGTTAGTACAAACCATTTCAATTGGAACACATTCTCAACTACTCTGCAATGAATACAGGGGGATAAATATCTGCTGAAGAATACAAGGCACAGTAAAAGGAAATGATAACTACTAGGTTCAATTTATTTCCACATATTTTCAAGGATGGGAACATCACTGACAGGACCAGCATTTGTTACCCATTCCTCATGTAGGTGGTCAAAAGCTACATGAAATTCATGTCATAACTGGCAAACAGCATCTGGTGAATACAGTGGAACTCACGGAAGTCTCACTGTCAGCTTTATAGTAGGAGAGAAAAGATTCAGATAATCATGCTTGGTGTAAAGTCTGCAATCTCGCCGCCTGGTTTTTCAGGGCCACAAAGGGTTTTGAGATCTGAAATGGTATATATGACTCATGAGCACACATCAAATGCAAGTTGCCATGGATGCTATTCTGACAATTCTATGTTGCATGCAGCAAATACCTGATGAAAGGATGTCGAGGAGGCAAGATATTGCCAATACTGTGATATCAGAGCTCAATGCTTCAAGTCCCTCAATGACACATTGCTGAACGTATGATCACCAGGAACATAAATAACCCCTCTGCCAGAGTTATTTAAAGACACTGTCAGCTACTTGCAGATCAATTACTGATGGATTCATAGAGCATACAAACATACAACAGTACAGCACAGGACTGGCCCTTCAGCACACAGTGTTGTGCTGAGCTTTTACCCTCAACCTAACGTCGAGCTAACCTCCACCCTTACCTTATACTATCATCCATATGCCTGTCTAATAGCTGCTTAAATGCTCCTAATGAAGCTGACTCCACTCCCCTCTCTGGCAATGCATTCCACGCTTCTGCCACTCTCTGAGTAAAGAACCTACTTCTCACGTTTACCCGATATCTACCTCCACTTACTTTAAAACTATGCCTCCTCATAAGAGCTACATTCACCCTCGGAAAAAGTCTCTGGCTATCCACTCTCTATCGATGTTCATACCAGTCATTGCCAAAATGTATGTGTGTTGATATTTTTTAGACTTCTTTAAAGTTGCCAAGGTCCACATCTAAGTTCTGAAGGACTCTGTGAAAACTGCAAGGCTGCTACGCAAATCATTCACAGACATGGATGCAGTAATAGACATCTGCAAAAAACCATGTAGGTCAATGCTTCACATCCTGGCCAATGTCATAATGCTTTCAAGTTGCAAGTCTGCTTTGCCAGCCACTTTTGGCCATCAAAAAATTAAGGGGTAGCTACTGAGCTAAAGAGCCAAGCCACTAACAATTGGCTTCTGACTCTTACACGCAACATAGAACATAGAAAAGTATAGCACAGTACAGGCCCTTCGGCCCACCATGTTGTGCCGTGGAATAATCCCAATCCAAAAATAACCTAACCTAATTTACATTCACCTCAATTCACTGCTGTTCATGTGCATGTCCAGCAGTTGCTTAAATGTCACTAATGGCTCTGCTTCCACCATTACCACTGGCAAAGTATTCCATGCACTCACAACTCTCTGGGTGAAGAACCTCCCTCTGACATCTCCTCTATACCTTCCTCCTAACACCTTAAAACTATGCCTCGCGGCAGTCAATCCTGCCCTGGGGAAAAGTCTCTGGCTATCGACTCTATCCATTCCTCTCATTACCTTGTATACCTTGAGCAGGTCACCTCTCTTCCTCCTTCTCTCCAGAGAGCAAAGTCCAAGCTCAGTCAACCTTCTCAACCTGGTAAACCTCCTTTGCACCCTCTCCAAAGCCTCCACATCTTTCCTATAATAGGGCAACCGGAACTGGACACAATATTCCAGTGTGGTCTCACCAGGGTTTTGTAGAGCTGCAGCATAACCTCGCGGCACTTAAACTCGATCCCCCTGTTAATGAAAGCCAAAACACCATATGCTTTCTTAACAACCTTATCCACTTGTGTGGCAACTTTGAGGGAGCTATGCACTTGAACACCAAGATTCCGCTGTTCCTATACACTGCCGAGCATCTGCCTTTAATCCTAGATTCAGCATCTAAATTCGACCTTCCAAAATGCATCACCTCGCATTTATCCAGGTTGAACTCCATCTGCCATTTCTCAGCCCACCTCTGCATACTGTCAATGTCTCGCTGAAGCCTGCAATAGCCCTCAATACTATCAACGGCACCTCCAACCTTTGTGTCAGCAGCAAACATGCTAACCCACCCCTCAACCTCCACATCCAAGTCATTTCTAAAAACTACAAACAGCAGAGGCCCAAGAACAGAGCCCAGCGGGTCACCACTGAGCACTGACCTCCAGGCAGAATATTTACCATCTACAACCACTCTCTGCCTCCTGTCAGCCAACCAATTCTGAATCCAGACAGCCAAGTCACCCTGATTTCCATACCTCCTGACTTTATGAAAATGCCTGCCGTGGGGAACCTTATCAAATGCTTTGCTGATGTCCATGTACACCACATCCACTGCTCGCCCCTCGTCAACCTGTCTCATGACCTCCTCAAAGAACTCAATCAGATTTGTAAGGCATGTCCCGCCCATCACAAAGCCATGCTGACTCCCTTTAATCACGCTCTGTGCATGTGCAACAGCACATCCACATGAAAT
Source organism: Stegostoma tigrinum (assembly GCF_030684315.1). Taxonomy (NCBI): domain Eukaryota; kingdom Metazoa; phylum Chordata; class Chondrichthyes; order Orectolobiformes; family Stegostomatidae; genus Stegostoma; species Stegostoma tigrinum. The sequence goes on along the minus strand of NW_026728209.1, from coordinate 224,265 downwards.
TTGACAGGGCATGTCCTCGTCTTCCTGAAACAAATTTTCTGCTGTCTGGATAACGCTGGGGAGGCTTCCAGCGCTTGGCAGGGGCAGCAATTGACAGAGTTGCATGATTGGGACTACAGTAGGTGAAAATAAAGGCATCACCTACTCACTAACACTCAGTTGGGTTTCTACCAGGGCCACCCAGCTCCTGGCCTCATTGATGCCCTGGTTCAAAAATGGACAAAAAAGAGGTGAGGGAGTGAGGGCGACAGTGATTGTTCTTGACATCAAGGCCACATTTGACCAAATGTGGCATCCAGGGAACTGAGCAAAACTGGTTTTAACGGGATTGGGGGGAAAGCTCCCTGCTCGTAGGAGTCAGATTGAGCGCAAAGAAGATGGATATGTTTGTCTGGAGTTAGAATCTTGGTGGCACACTGCATGGAAATAAGCCTTTCTGCCCAACACATTATGCATCCAGAGATTGTGACATTGAAGGCTCTGCTTCATGGTGCCAAATTCCTCATTACAACTATTCACAAACTCCTTTTTTGTCCTGCCTACAATGTCTGGATTCTCCACCTCCCACCGCAAGGTCTTTTCCCGTCTGAGCAAATAAGACCCTAAGATATATGAGCAGAATTAGGCCAGTCTGCACACTGAGTCTGCTCTGTCATTCAAGCACGGCTGACATACTTCTGAACCCCATTCTCCTGCCTTCTCCCCGTAACCCTTGATGCACTTACTAGTCCACAAACCTATTTATCTCTGTCTTAAATACACTCAATGACTTAGCCTTCGCAGTCTTCTGTGGCAATGGCTTCCACAGTTACAGACTCTCACTCTTTGCTGCACAGAATAGTGTCAATCCCACTGATTATACTACGTTGCGTTTATCAAGCCCCTTTGAAAGTGTGTTTTTTACCACAGTGCGATAGTCAATTTGCACATCCACCCTAAAGCTCATGCATTCTAGTTCCGCTAGCAGCCTCATTCAGTCACAGAAGAACATGGAAACTAGAAGCAGGAATAAGCCAATCAGCCCTTCAAGCCAAGTCCACCATTCAATAAGATCTGCCTTTAATCCTAGATTCAGCATCTAAATTCAACCTTCCAAAATGCATCACCTCGCATTTATCCAGGTTGAACTATATCATATCATATCATATCTCGATATCATATTCCCACTTTCCTGTATACTTATTGAATCTTTTAACATCTAAAAATCTATCACAAAATCAAAGAATCCCTACAATGCAAAATGTTTTCAGCTGATTAAGTCGACACTGACCCTTCGAAGTGCATCGTGTCCAAGACTGGCCCCTCCATCCTTGCTCCATAACTATGCATTTACCATGCCTTATCCACTTGGCCTGCATATTTTTGGACTGTGGGAAGAAACCGGAGCACCTGGTGGAAGCCCACACTGACACAGGGAGAATGTACAAACTCCACATGGATAGTTACCCAAGGGTGGAATCAAAACAGGTCACTGGCACTGTGAGGCAGCAGTGGTGAGCCACCGAGCCACCTTGTCTTGTTCTTGAATACATTCAGTGATGGCTCCCATGGTCTTCTGTGGTTGAAAATTTCACAGATTCACTCTGCTTGAATGACGAGATGTTGTCCTCATCCTAGTCCTAACTGATCTACCCCAAATTCTGAGACTGTGACCCCTGGTCCCAGCACCACAAACAGGGAAAATAGCTTCCCTGCATTGAGTTCATCTGGCTCAGTTCCAACTTTCTATATTTCAATCAGATCCCCACCTCATCTTTTTAAACTCTCATGAACACAGGCCCAGTTGAATCCATAACTCACCACAGGACAGTCCTACTTTCCCCAGTATTAGCGTAATGAACCTCCACCATCGACCTCTCCTGCGCCTGAAGACTGACCAAATCAGACAAACACAAACTTAAGGGCTGTGACTGCCTCTTGGTGCAAAGAATCCAGGTAACTTGCTCCCCTCCTGATGTGTCCCAGCATCCCTAGATCAGCCTCCAGCTCATAAACACAAGCTACTCAAACATTAAGTGCTTACAGCAAACATGCTTGCACCAGACCATACTGGAACACAGGAGCTCTTACATGTTGTAGCCGAGTTCTAATTAATGACTTTGCTATTTTTATTTAATTATATATATTTACTTATGTTTTCATAAAGCTTATTAACTTTACCATCAGTTGCATCATGTTAAACCTTGGGAATAGAATAAGCCACAGTCACCACTTCTTCTCTAGCACTGGGAGAATCAATTACTGAAGGCTGAGAAGTTAGAAAAGGCAATCGTAATTTTTTTTCTTGATTCAATCTCGTCGAGGGCGTCACTGGCGAGGCAGCATTTATTGCCCAGCCCTGATTACCCAGAGGGCAGTTAAAAGTCAACCACATTGCTGTGGGTCTGGAGTCACATGCAGACCAGGCCAGGTAAGGATGACAGTTTCCTTCCCTAAAAGGCATTCGTGAACCTGATGAGCTTTTCCAACAAGCAACAACAGATTCATGGTCATCATCAGATTGTGAATTCCGGATATTTATTGAATTCAAATTCCACCATCTGCCACAGCGGGATTTGAATCCAGGTCCCCAGAACATGATTTGTCTCTCTGGATGAACAGTCCAGTGACAATACCGTGAGGCCATCGCCTCCCCTAAGATGGATAATTTATACATCCCTAACACAAAAGGCTGAGTTAACTCAGTTGAGACTTGGGTTCATCAAGCCCAAACGCTCTTCAAAGGTGAATTTGTTAAAACTCCACTTAAAATTGGGAACTTCTGAACTTAAACTGCACAATTCAGTTATTGCTAATAAATTACAAATAAAATTAGGTTTGTCCAAAGGGTTAAGACTTTCTTACCCACAAACCACCTGTATTCAGTTCAGTGGATCTACATTCTGGCCAACACTTAGCATTCAATCAATATCACAAAGTAAGTGGTCATTTTTACAGTTCTGTTTGTGAAAGCCTTCTGCGCATATATTTGTTGCTGTGTTTCCGACATTACAAACATACTTCAAAAACTTACTTCATTGGTTATACAGTGCTTTTAGTTGTTTAGTGCCTGTCGAAGCTGAAATATGAACCAAAGTTCTTTGTTCTTGTTTTTCATTTAATGTCACAGATGTTGTCTGTCACTCCTAATTATACATTATTTCAAGTATTTTTAGCCTACATGAATGCATCTAAATAGATCTAAACACATAGGTATATTTGCCTAGAATCCAGAATTTACTTTGGTACCTTTTGGAGTCGCAATGATCTGACAGTGGCACAGAACCAGAGTCCTATTATCAATCTACTTACCTAATGAGTGAAAATGTTCAGTCATTTTTGGATGGTCCCAACAGGTACTCTGAGTCTGGTGGCTAGATAGAGGATGCACAGAACATAGAAGCTTCCACTATAACACTCTGAAAACATTTCTTATCAGAAGTATTATCTATTAATATATGAGATTCAATGGCAAGCCATTCAGAACTGAAATCAGGAAGCACTTTTATCTTAATACAAACAACAGTCAAGATCTCAAATACTCTCTCATAAAAGAATGTGGGTGCTGGATCAATAAGAATGAGTGTGACTGAAATTATTTTTGATAGCTAAGGCTATGAAAGGATATAGAAGAAAGGGAGGTAAACAGACTGACGACAAAAAATGCCGGAGACCACAGTAGGTCAGGCAGCAGCCATGGAGAGAAAGCAAGCTAATGTTTTCAGTCGACATGCCTTTTCAGCAGGTAAACAGAGTTGAAGCTCAGACTAGCTGTGGTTTAACTGAATGGTTTATGCACAGAACAGCAAAACCGATCTGCTTCTGCACCCATTTAGAATGGTTCCTTCTGTTTTATGTACTGTTTTTCGAACCAAACTTCACAATTTTCTGTATTACATTTAATCTACATCATCAACTGGTGCCTCTCCTCACCTTGACCTCCAACTTGCAGCCTCTCTCCACTCCCAAACCTCTGGGTTGTGCCCTCTCCTGCTTCTCAATCTCCAAGTAAGAGCCTCTTTTCCTTCCCTCCGTGACCTCAGGGTTGCAGTCTCTGCCTCCTCACCTCCTGCTGCTATTCAACAATAAATAAAACACAGAACACAGAACATTACAGCACAGTACAGGCCCTTGGGCCCTCGATGTTGTGTCGACCTGTCGTACCGATCTCAAGCCCATCTAACCAACACTATTCCATGTACGTCCATATGCTTATCCAACGACGACTTGAATGTACCTAAAGTTGGCAAATCTACTACCATTGCAGGCAAAGCGTCCCATTCCCTTACTACTCTCCGAGTCGAGAAACTACCTCTGACATCTGTCCTGTATCTTTCACCCCTCAATTTAAAGCTATGCCCCGTCGCGCTCGCCGTCACCATCCAGAAAAAAGGCTCTCCCTATCCACCCTATCTAACCCTCTGATTATTTTATATGTTTCAATTAAGTCACCTCTCAGCCTTCTTCTCTCGAATGAAAACAGCCTCAAGTCCCTCAGCCTTTCCTCGTAAGACCTCGTAATGTGGCAGGGGGATGGGAGCCAAATGCACAGGTTAGTGGGCAGTAACAAGATAATAACTACAGCCTGTAAGGAACTAGATAATGAAGTCAGTGTGACCAAGAGGAAGAGTAGACACAGAGCAGATGATGAATGCTGACGGACAGGTGGTCTGAGGTGCATTTGTTTCAATGCAAGAAGTGTGTAGTGAGCTATCAACGCAAGGTAGCTCAACTGTGGGGTCCTTACAAAAGTTATCTCAAAACTGAACGAGTTGAACTGCTGGGACAGGACAGATTTAGCAAATATCATGTGTGGCACAGCACAATTTTTGACAAAACAAATCTGAATTCTCAGACAAAAATGCATGAAAACTGATGCTATCATAAATCAGGAACTATATTCAGAATTCTCATAAAGCTCAATGATAAACTATGAAGAACTACAGTAATATTTATATTTTATTATCTACATTCTGATTTAACTATTTCACAAACAATGAAAACGCATATTTTTTCACATTTTTCATTTCAGTGGTTCAGCCAGTTATTTTCTAACCACCATCTTTATCAGGCCGGAAAGCCATAACTAGTGGAGTGCCACAGGGATCAGTCCAAGGACGAGAATTATTTACTCTCTATATTCATAACTTAGAGGAGGGGACAAGGCATAAATTCATCCAAATTTGCTGATGCTACAAAAATAGAGTAAGGGAATGTTGTCATGAGGACAGAAAGAATCTGCAAGGGGATAGACAGGTCGAGCAAGTCGGAAAAAAGTTGGTAGAGAGAGTTTAATGTAGGAAAGTACACTTAGGTAGGAAGAATCAAAAGATAGACTCTTACTTAAATAGAGGGAGACACTAAAAAAAAAATGCAGGGTAGGGGACTTGGATGCTCTCGTCCATGAAACACATACTAGCATGCAGGTGAATGATTGCTTTGTTGCTGTCACATGTACTGAGATACTGTGAAAAGTGTCGATTTGCATGCTGTGTAGGCAAATCACACCGTACAAAGTGCAGAATAGTGTTACAGCCACAGAGAAGAGGCTGAGAGAGAGAGATCAGAATTAACACTTGAGAGGTCCGTTCAAAAGTCACAACAGGAAAGAGGCTGTTCTTAAATCTATTTGTACGCTTTTTCAATCTGATATCCTCTGCCCGACAGAAGAGAGTATAATCAGAGTGAGGGGGTATTTTGATTATGTTGGTTGCTTTCTCAAGGCAGTGGGAAGTGTAGATGGAGTCAATGGATGGAAGGCTAGTTTGCGTGACGGATTGGGCTGTGCTCATGATTCTCTTTCGCTTCTTGCAGTCTTGGGAACAGCAACTGCCATACCACACAGTGATGCATCCAGATAGGATGCATCTCCAAAAACAGGTAGGGTCCTCATGGACATGCTGAATTTTCTTAGCCTCCTTGACCATCATGTCGACATGGGTTGACCAGGACAGATTGTTGGTGAGCAACATTCCCAGGAACTTCACACTATCAACCATCTCCACCTCAGCACCATTGCTGCAGACAGAAGCTTCCTGAAATCAATGACCAGCTCCTCCATTTTGCTTATGCTGATGGACAGATTGTTATCTTTCCATCATGCCAGCAAGCACTCAATTGCTTTTCCTGTAATCTGACTTATTGTTGTTTGAGGTCCGACCTACAATGGAAGCGTCATCAGCAAACTTGTAAATGGAGTTGGGGCCACACAGTCATGATTGCATAAGGAGTATAGAGTAGGGGCAGCTTTGCTGGGCACCGGTGTTGAGGTTTACGGTGGAGCAAGTGTTGTCACCTATCCTTACTGATTGTGGTCTCTGGGTCAGGAAGTCGAGAATCCTGTTACAGAGAGGGATGCTGAGGCCGAGGTCTCAGAGTTCAGAGAGGAGTTTGTTTGGAATTACAGTGTGGAAGGTGGAGCTCTGATCAATAAGTAACAGCCTGATGTAGGTATCCTTGTTATCCAGACATTCCAGGGATGACTGTCAGGCCAGGGAGACGGTATCAGCTGGAGACCTGTTGCAGTGGTAGGTGAATTGCAAAGGATCAAAGCACTTTGGTAGGTTGGAGTTGATGTGAGCCATGACGATGGTGATGCAACTAATTTAGAAGGCAAATGGAATTTTGGCCTTTATTGTAAGGAGGTTTCAGTTTAAAAATGGGCAAGTTTTTTTGCAACTGATCAGGCTATTGAGGAGGTCACACTTGGAGAAATACAAGAAAGGATACACAGCCATAGGAAGCAGTTCAAAAGAGACTCACTGGGCCGATTCATCGGATCATGATTTATCAAGAATGGTTGCACAGAAGGTCTTTATTCATTCAAGTTTAGAAGAATGAGGGGTGATCTTACTGAAACACAAAATTTTTTGACAGGCTAGATGTGAAGACAATGTTTCCATTATTGTGGAAATCTCAAACTCAGCAACATAGTTACAGAAGAAGGGAACATTTATTGAAACCTGAGATGCAAAGGAATTTCTTCTTTCAGCAGGTAGCGATTGTTTAGAATACAAGAGAATTGTGAAAGGTAGATCACTGGAAGTATTTAAAGAAGGTGGTAGATAAGATTTTTGAAATAGAGAAGTTGAGCGCTCTGAGAAGCCGGTATGGAAGAGGAGTTGAGTCCCGGGCAGGTCAGCCATGTCTTATCGGATGGTGAGGTAGGGTCAAGAGGTAGAACATCCAGATCCTGGTGCTATTTATGTTTTTGTCTGCTTGCTAGAACCGATAAGGAGTTTTATTGCGCTACATGGCCAAGCGAGCTGCTGACACAGAACAAGACTGAAATAATTTGCTCAATAAAACATTTCATGCGGCTTTATGGGATAAAGAAAACTTTCATCTACTACTTGGCTGACATCAATCAAAATCTGCTCAATTGAAAGAAATACATGCAGTTCATACAACTTTATGTCATTCTTCCCTTCAATACATCAAGTATATCTTTGTTGCAATTCATTAAAGTATGTCTTTCTCAGGGACTTAAAATATGAAACAATACATAATACTGAAGTGTACAGCAGTGAGCACAATGGTCCAATTCCAAATTCTTTTGGATGGATCGGGAAAAATATCTGCCACCTGCAGCTTCATCCTGAATATATTCAAATTGTTCCAGTCCTGAACCATTTCAGACTGTAGTTCGGATGCTCACATGTCTCACTATTTGGATTTTGTTTTGCGATTACATTCTAAAGTGCAGACTACAGACAAGAACATTGTATTTTTGAAAACGTAATATTATAAAATTGGATAACTTCATAAACTATGATAATAAAATATTAATTGCTTGCTTCAATTGAAACGGTTCTTTATCTTGCTCATATATTTGAAGCCAAATTATCTGGACATGCTTTCTTCAACAGATTGGCTAGTTTAGAAAATGTTTTCACTGTTACCTGTATAAATTTCAACCTCATATTTAGGTCGTCAAGCTGGTGAGAAATCTTTGGAGAGAAAGAGACATCAAGCGGAGATAACTGACTGGCCAGATCATTTAATATTTTGACTTCTTGTTTGACTGGGGCAATTTCTTCTTTAAAAACCTAATGGAGAGGAAGCGTATAAAATCTGAGAAACATCCTGAAATTAATGATTAAATGTTAAGAAGAAATTAAGTTAAAACTAAAATCCTAATATTAAATATAATATACAAAAGCATCTGCTGGAAATGACATTTAATTCACAAAGATCTCGAGTTAAAAGTAACAGTGACGATGAAACTATCATAAATTATTGTAACAGAAAACTGAATTCACTAATCTATTCTTTCGGGAAAGGAATCTGCATCCCTTCACAATTCTGGTATCTGACTTCAAATTCACAGGAATATGGCTGACTCTCTACTGACTTCCAAAATGGCCTACCAAGCCATTCCTGGATGGGAAATGAATGTTAGCCTTGCCAGCAGTGCCCTCATCCTGTGAAAGAATGCTTTTAAAAAAGTGGATTTAATAAATGTAAAAGTAAGGAACAAAACAGGACAAATCAACTCAACAAGGCTTTGAAGGATAATACTACTTAGTCCTGTTCTTCTTTCTTACGTTACGTTCTCTCGCATGAAGGGTCGAGGCCCGAAATGTCAGCTTTTGTGCTCCTGAGATGCTGCTTGGCCTGCTGTGTTCATCCAGCTCCACACATTGTTATCTCGCATTCTCTAGCATCTGCAGTTACCATTATCTCTCGCAAGCAAAGGTTGATGTCTTTCAAAACCCAATCTCAGATTTTGCAGGCAGTCCTTACCCTGAAAAAATACAAAATATGTATAAAGAAGAAAACTGGAGGTGAAACCATTCAAACAATTTGCATTGGCACAACAAATGTTCAAACTGTAAAAGCAGGTTAAGCACCTGTATATGAGGAAACTGTACTCAAACTTTAAACAGACACTTACAGCCAACAAATGCGAGAAACATCCATTTCTTTCTGCATTACCAATTTTGCTGTTGGGAAAATAGGCCTAGACTTAGCAATGTAAATTCAAACAAGATAGCACCCTCTCAGATCTCAACACTCACAGTCGTAGAGTTCTGTTTTCACATGTTGGAGTATAATAGCATCAAGTACAATACACCAAATCTTTTTTGGTACCTTTTCCTTCCATAAAACTGCTTTTAATAGATGCGCACAGAATTCATTTTATACACATTTAAATGTTTCTAAGTTCAAGAGGCCAGTTCCAGCACTTGGACTTGCATCTTCTTCTTCATCACAACAGAACAAAATAAAGACCCACTCTTTCTAAGTCACGTTTTCAATTGTTAGTGACAAGGTGAAGTGCGAGAACTGCTCACTCGATGTTAAAATCTCTTAACTATGTACCTATATATTTCAATCCTGTGAAATATGTGGAATGAATTCGAGAAAAGGATTAATTTTGTTGCTCTGGGAGAGAGCTGGTACAGATAAAATAGGTTGAATGGCCTTCTCCCATGCTAAAAATGTCCATAACTGTTCTTGGTGCTGCTAAATTAAAGTGGGCATCCTTTCATTATGACTGTGAGGCGCAGCATGTTATGATAGATGGCATAATGGAGAAATCCTTTGTTATTAATAAACTTTTCAGCACGAGGCATCCTTCTGAAGTCAAATGTTCGACATATACCTGTTGCACTGACTTGGTTTCAAACACTTATAATGTGGAGGTGCTGGTGTTGGACTAGGATGGACAAAGTCAGAAGCCACATAGCATCAGGTTATAATCTGACAGGTTTATTTGAAATCATACAAGCTTTTGAAGTGCAGTCCCTTCATCACGTGTGGTCAGAGAGGAAAACACACAGGCACACAATTTATAAGCAGACAGATCAAAAGATCATACAACTGGTGTGAGTGGAGTGTCAGATAATAAGTCTTCATCCAGGATGTTTGTTTATTTGCAGATATTTTGTTGAAGAAACACACAGCTTGGAGTTACAGTCAGTGTGGTGTGTTATAAATAGTATCAGAGATAATGGGAACTGCAGATGCTGGAGAAGTCCAAGATAATAAAATGTGAGGCTGGATGAACACAGCAGGCCAAGCAGCATCTCAGGAGCACAAAAGCTGACGTTTCGGGCCTAGACCCTTCATCAGAGAGGGGGATGGGGAGAGGGAACTGGAATAAATAGGGAGAGAGGGGGAGGCGGACCGAAGATGGAGAGTAAAGAAGATAGGTGGAGAGAGTATAGGTGGGGAGGTAGGGAGGGGATAGGTCAGTCCAGGGAAGACGGACAGGTCAAGGAGGTGGGATGAGGTTAGTAGGTAGATGGGGGTGCGGCTTGGGGTGGGAGGAAGGGATGGGTGAGAGGAAGAACTGGTTAGGGAGGCAGAGACAGGTTGGACTGGTTTTGGGATGCAGTGGGTGGTGGGGGGGGGAGAGAAGGGCTGGGCTGGTTGTGTGGTGCAGTGGGGGGAGGGGACGAACTGGGCTGGTTTAGGGATGCAGTAGGGGAAGGGGAGATTTTGAAACTGGTGAAGTCCACATTGATACCATATGGCTGCAGGGTTCCCAGGCGGAATATGAGTTGCTGTTCCTGCAACCTTCGGGTGGCATCATTGTGGCAGTGCAGGAGGCCCATGATGGACATGTCATCTAGAGAATGGGAGGGGGAGTGGAAATGGTTTGCGACTGGGAGGTGCAGTTGTTTGTTGCGAACTGAGCGGAGGTGTTCTGCAAAGCGGTCCCCAAGCCTCCGCTTGGTTTTCCCAATGTAGAGGAAGCCGCACCGGGTACAGTGGATGCAGTATACCACATTGGCAGATGTGCAGGTGAACCTCTGCTTAATGTGGAATGTCATCTTGGGGCCTGGGATAGGGGTGAGGGAGGAGGTGTGGGGGCAAGTGTAGCATTTCCTGCGGTTGCAGGGGAAGGTGCCGGGTGTGGTGGGGTTCGAGGGCAGTGTGGAGCGAACAAGGGAGTCACGGAGAGAGTGGTCTCTCCGGAAAGCAGACAGGGGTGGGGATGGAAAAATGTCTTGGGTGGTGGGGTCGGATTGTAAATGGCCGAAGTGTCGGAGGATGATGCGTTGTATCCGGAGGTTGGTAGGGTGGTGTGTGAGAACGAGGGGGATCCTCTTAGGGCGGTTGTGGCGGGGGCGGGGTGTGAGGGATGTGTTGCGGGAAATCGGGAGACGCGGTCAAGGGCGTTCTCGATCACTGTGGGGGGAAAGTTGCGGTCCTTAAAGAACTTGGACATCTGGGATGTGCGGGAGTGGAATGTCTTATCGTGGGAGCAGATGCATCCCTCACACCCCGCCCCCGCCACAACCGCCCGAAGAGGATCCCCCTCGTTCTCATCCGCTTTTCAAAACATTGATCTATTCACGTGTACTATCCCTCTCGCTAACTTCATGAGAATTCATTCCAATCACTGAACTCCTCACGCTGACCCACCCCAGATCAAAAAATTCAGCTGAGATCAGGAACTGATCGAGCCTGTATGGCTGAGCTGGCTTTTAAAAAGTTTGCCAGTGAGAGAGTCCCATTGAGAAACATTCATTCAAAAAAAATATAATTGCATGGATTGCTCTCCAATCCTAAACTCTATTCAAATTCCGTGGGCTGAACGGTTGGTTTGTGATGCAGAGTGATGCCCTGCAGAGAGGGCTCAATTGCCACACCAGTGAGCTTACCACAAAGGATCTTCGCCTCAACCCCTCTACTTGCCCGAGGCATGGTGATCTTCAGATTAAATCATAACCAGTTGTCTCTCTCTAAGGAGTGGCCAAATGGTGTGGTAAGACTTCACCTTTAGTCCTGATAACATGGCAACAAGCAGATAACTCACCTGATGTCACTGACCAATAAAATCCTCAATTATACTAATATTACCAATGTGATATCATCAGAAGGCATGCTCAACTAAGTTTTAATTTACAAATTAAGTTAACAACCATTCAATCAATATTACTTCACTACTCATATTACTGATTGTCTCGATACAACATTGCGGTTACATCTGTTCATAAGTGAAGTGTAAAGTAATTGCACTTACTGTGGTTTTATCAATGTGATCCTGCAATGCGTCAATAAACAGGTCATTCACAGGTTGCCAATCAGTGTGGACCCCCTCAGCTGTTATCACATGAGACTCAAGATCATCCAGAGCTTTCTGCGGTTCTTGAAGTTTCTCTAACGCCTTTTCCACCTGTTTCTGCCAGTTGCTCGCATGGGTTTTCAATTGGTCCCAATTTTCCTTCACGTCAATTGACTGTTTGCAGACAGCTTGGGCAATTCTCTGGGCTCTCTCTTCCGGGGTAGATTCTGGAAATATGAAGTGCAAATAATTTATCAACTATTCATGACTTGGATCTATAGAACTTAAGTGTTCTTTCTAAACCCCTTTCCTTTAAAAGGTCTCTGGACTTTCTCCTGAAATTGGGAATACATAGTATAAGACTAAAGATTTTATGACAGGCACATCAATGATAAATTCTGTAATTAGCTAGCAGGTCGCGGAGCCATTAACGGGGAATCACGGAGAACCAATACAAAGCCGAATAAAATTCGGCCGATATTTGAAATTTATGACTACCAAGCAAACTTTAAAAAAGGAAAAGGATTAGAGTAACTAAACGGGTAAAATTCTCAACAAAAGATATGAAAAATCCTTTCAGGATATCTTTCATAGCTATGAAACAAACATCCAAAATAAACCAACTTTCATCTTTCAGGACAGGCAAGTTAGAATGACAAACCCTAAGTCTCCCCTGCATAGTTCTCTCCAGAACTCACTTAATGAGGTTGTTAAGACACATAGAGATAACAAAGTGTGCAGCTGGACGAACACAGCAGGCCAAGCAGCATCTCAGGAGCACAAAAGCGTAGATGTTGGGCAGAGACCTTTCATCAGAAAAGGGGGAGGGGGAGAGGGTTCTGAAATAAATAGGGAGAGGGGGGGAGGCGGATCGAAGATGGATAGAGGAGAAGATAGGTGGAAAGGAGACAGACAAGTTAAAGAGGTGGGGATGGAGCCAGTAGAGGTGAGTGTAGGTGAGGAGGTAGGGAGGGGATAGGTCAGTCCGGGGAGGACGAACAAGTCAAGGAGATGGGACGAGGTTAGTCGGTACGAAATGGAGGTGCGGCTTGAGGTGGGAGGAGGGGATAGGTGAGAGGAAGAACAGGTTAGGGAGGTGGGACAAGCTGGGCTGGTTTTGGGATGCAGTTGGGCTCGTTTTGGGATGCAGTGGGGGAAGGGGAGACTTTGAAGCTTGTGAAGTTCACATTGATACCATTGGGCTGCAGGGTTCCCAAGCGGAATATGAGTTGCTGTTCCTGCCCCCTTCGGGTGGCATCATTGTGGCACTGCAGGAGGCCCATGATGCACATGCCGTCTAAGGAATGGGAGGGGGAGTTAAAGGAGTTAAAATGGTGGGTGACTGGAAGGTGCTGTTGTTGATTGCGAACCGAGCGGAGGTGTTCTGCAAAGCAAACATGAGATTTTTGTCTTCTACCTTGCACTCACTGGAGCACTGCAGCAAGCCTGAGACAGAGATTTTGGCCAGGGATCATGATGGGGTGCTCAAGTGATAGGCAATTGGAAACCTGGGGCCATTTTTATGTACAGAATATAGGTGTTCAGCCAAGTGGTTGGTCAGTCTGTGTTTCGTCTCCCCGATGCAGAGCGAGACAATATTGTGAGCAGTGAATACAGTAGACTAGATTGAGTGAAGTGTGGGTAAATCGCTGCTTCCCCTGGAAGCCTTGGATAGTGAAGCCGGAGGAAGTAAATGGACAGATGTTATGCCTTCTGTGGTGGCATGGAAAGTGCTGTCGGGTTATGGGGAGGTGTTGCGAATGGATAAGGAGTGGACCGAGGTGTCCTGATGGAATGGTCCCTGCAGAAGGCTGACAAGGGAGGGGAGGGGAATATATGCCTGGTGGTGGGATCTTGTTGGAAATCGTGGCTGATGTTCTTCTAGATGTGGATATTGATGGGTTGGTCATTGAGGACCAGGGTACCTCATCAGGGGTGAGGCCAAAGTGTACGAGATGGGTTGGACATGGCCGAGAGCTCTGTCAACCACGAACGCAAGGAATGCTCAGTTGAGGAAGAATGCAGACATTTCGGAATCCCTCCAGCAGAAGACGATATCATGAGAACAAGTGAATCTGTCTGGACAGTCCTGTTTGAAGATTTTAGGAAGTAAGACTCTGTTGTTTGTCATAAAGGATATGGTTGAGTGATCATATTCAAACTGAAGAGACCAAGAATGTGAGCCTGCAGAATGGGTGGTGAACCATGCCTCTCGGAATTCCTCTGCGTGTCTACACTTGGCTTGGGCTACTATGGTTACCTTGTCCCAGTTTCGTATGAGTGGCGTGATCCTCCACCCATAATGCAACCAACAAACAGATACAATTGGACCGCACATACAAACCCATACAGATCAAAACCCGAAATGACAGTACTCATGGTAACTGACCGGACAGTATAAATTCCAGACAGAGTAAAGTAACATTGTTTCGTTGGAGGCTCTGCTGGTGATGTCACCAATCATGGTGACGAAACGTCTCAATGAAAACAAGCCAGCTCGGCGAGCAAGTCAACAACCTCAATTTGAGCTACCTTGTTCAAGTGTTTCATTTTTGATCTTGAATGTTAAATCTCGCTCCAACACAGGGACGGAGGATTACTGTTAACAGCTGCATTATAACTAATTCAAATCGAATCATTGTTTTGACCAGTCCAGAGATGTGCAGGTTCGGTGGATTGGGAATGCTGAATTACCCACAGTGCCCACACACGTGTAGGTTAGGTATATCAGCCATGGGAAATGCAGGCTGACAGGGATAGAGTAGGGAATGGGGATGGGTCTGGGTGGGATGCTCTTTGTAGGGTTGCTGTGGACTTCTTGAACTGAATGGCCTGTTTCCACACTGGGGATTCTATAAAACTAGGTTTTACTGAATTAGTGAGAAAGTGAGTTTATCAATTGCTAAATGCAAGAAGTCATAAGGCACCACAAATACACACAAGTTAGAAACAAGAAATTAGCTCAAAAAACATAAAAGTTAAGAGGGATACGGATAGTTCAGCCTTTGGATTGTTTGTGAGGAATAGAAAGTGGGATGTTGTGGCCACTACATTGGGCGATCCCCGGAATGCTTATGTGAATTCAGCAGTTAATTTTGAGATCCTTGTTGAAATTCTTTTGACCTTGTTTCCTTTTTGACATTGCCCTGGTTTGCAGAGCTCAGAGCAAGAGATTGTCTTTTCTTCTTAGCTGCAGCAGAGGCCTATGAAATGGCTGTCCAAGAACTGTGACCTCCACAACTCCGTAGACCACACGAGCATAGTCGCCCAGGAATACACACACACTGACATTAAAGAACTATTGGGATAACAATACTCAGCATGGGACTGGAAAAGACAGCATGTAGAAACAGAAAACAGCTGTAAATAGTGTCAAGAGGTGAAATAAAGTTATAAATCAAAATTAATGACTCTTTGCTTGCGTGCTCATTGTATTCAGAACAAAATCAACAAATTCATAGCACACATACAGGTTGACGGGCATGATTTGAGAGCTATTACAAAGACATGGTTATAAGGCGATCAACACTGGAGGTAAATGTGCAGGGCTACGTGACATTCCAAAAAGACAGGCAAGAGGGAAACTGACTGTAAGCGATGAAATTACTGTGAGAACAAGAAACGATCTTCAATCGGAAGACATAGAATCCAATTTTATTTATTTGCTAATGGGAGGAGGACATCACTAGCTCGGCAGTGTTTATTGTCCATCCCGAATTGCCCAGGGGACAGTTCAGAGTCAATCATCTAGCTGTGGGTCTGCAGTCACATGTAGGCCAGACCATGTAAGGATGGCAGTTTCCTTTCCGAAAGGACATCAGTGAAGCAGGTGGGTTTTTCTGACATTTGACAATGGATTCATGGTCATCATTAGATTCTTCATTCATGATTTTCTTTTGGATTCAATTCAAATTCCACCACCTGCTGTGCTGGGATTTGAACACCGGTCCCCAGAATGTTATCTAAGTCTCTGAATTAACAATCCAGCAATAATACCACTCGGCTATTTCCTCCCCAACCTTGGAACAAGAAAACCTGTAGTTGACTCCCACATGGGGGAAAACACTGAACCAGGAGCTTCTTCAACGGGGTGATCGCCTCTCCTTACATTTTAAGATAGCTATGAATAATCAGGACCTTGGGGGAAGCTACGAAATTGGGGGAAGGAAAATTACATCAGTATTAGGTAGGAGCTGAGCAGTATTAATTGGGAGGAGCTTTGATTGAACAAGTCGGCATTTGATACGCGGGAGATATTTAAAGACCTACTGATCAGCGTTCAGAACTGGCCTATTCCAGGGAAGGAGGAATGACAAGGATGGCA
The DNA here is from genome assembly GCF_030684315.1 of Stegostoma tigrinum. Classification (NCBI taxonomy): domain Eukaryota; kingdom Metazoa; phylum Chordata; class Chondrichthyes; order Orectolobiformes; family Stegostomatidae; genus Stegostoma; species Stegostoma tigrinum. The sequence continues at coordinate 207,943 of NW_026728209.1, read as the reverse complement.
ATCTAAGGACATATGGACAGAAGAAATAAAGGAGTAGGTCATCTGTCTCTTCCAGCTCGCTCCGCCATTCAATAAGGTCATCGCTGATCTTTTGGCGGACTCAGTTCCACTTACCCTCCCATTCACCATAACACTCAATTCCTTTCCTGTTCAAAGATCTATCTGTCTTGGCCTTTAAAACATTCAACCAGGGAACCTTGACTGTTTCACTGAGCAGAGAATTCCACAGATTCACAACCCTTTGGATGAAGAAGCTCATCCTCAACTCAGTCTGAAATCTGTTCACCCTTATTTTGAGGCTGTGCCGCCTAGTTGTAATTTCACCCATCAGTGGAAACAACTTCCGTGTTTCTTTCCTATCTATTTCTTTCATCATTTTAAAAGGTGCTATTAGAACACCCCTCATTCTTCGAAGTCTCAGAGAGTGCAATCCAAGTCTCCTCAATCTCTCCCCATACAGCAACATTTTCAATTGTGGAATCAATCTTGTGAAGCTCCTTTGCACCCCCTCCACTGCCAGCACATCCTTTCTCAAGTGAGGAGACTAAAACTGTACAAACTATTCGACATCAAGCCTCACCAGCACCCTATACAACTGGAGCATCCCCTCCCGATTTTTAAACTCAATTCCTTTGCTGTTCAAAGATCTGTCTGTCTTGGCCTTTAAAACATTCAGCCGGGGAATAGCAGCATGCTACAATTTTTCACCATTTAACTAATACTCCATTTTGCCCTAATTGCTACCAAAATGGATAGTCTCACTTTTACCATCGTTGCACTCCATCTGCCATTGTCCATTCACTTACACTTTCTGCGTCCTTCTGCAGATGTTCATTATCCTCTTCACACAACACTAAAATGAGTGGTAGAGTAATCTGTGAACTGTAACTGAACATAGAAGAACACAACGCAGAACAGGCCCTTCGGCCCTCCATGTTGCGCCGACCTGTGAACTAATCGAAGCCCATTCCCCTGCACTATCCTATTGTCAACCATATGCTGATCCAAGGGCTGTTTAAATGCCCCTCATGTGGCTGAGTTAACTTCATTGGCAGACAGGGCATTCCACACCCTTACCACTCTCTGAGTAAAGAACCTGCCTCTGACATCTGTCTTAAATCCATCACCCCTCAAAGTGTAGCTGCACCCCCTTGTACAAGCTGAAGTCATCATCCTCGGAAAAAAACTCTCACTGTGCACCCTATCTAATCCACTGACCATCTTGCATGTCTCTATTAAATCCCCTCTGAGCCTCCTTCTCTCCAATGAGAACAGACCCAAGTTCCTCAGCCTTTCTTCATAAGACCTTCGCTCCAGACCAGGCAACATTCTGGTAAATCTCCTCTGCACCTGTTCCAATGATTCCACATCCTTCCTGTAATGGAGCGACCACGCAATATTCAAACTGAGGCCGCACTAGCGTTTTGTAGAGTTGCAGCATGACATCACGTCTCCGCAACTCAATCCCTCTACCAATGAAACCTAAAACACCATCAGACTTCTGAACAGCACTATCAACCTGGGTGGCAATTTTCAGGAATCTATGTACATGGACACCACGATCCCTCTGCTCATCTCCACTGCCAAGAATCTTTCCGTTGACCCGGTGTTCTGCCTTCCTATTATTCCTCCCAAAGTGAAACACCTCACATTTATCCATATTAATCTCCATTTGCCAAATTTCGGGACAATTCTGCAGTTTATCCAAGTCTCCCTGCAACCTGCAACATTCTTCCACACTGTCCACCACTCCACCGACTTTAGTGTCATCTGCAAACTCACGAACCCATCAACCAATTCCTGCGTCCAAGTCATTTATACAAATGACAAACAGCAGTGGTCACAAAACAGATCCTTGAGGCACACCACGCGTTACCGGACTCCAGGCTGAATATTCTCCATCAACCACCACTTGTTGCCTTCTTACCGAAAGCCAGTTTCTAATCCAACTGGCTAAATCTCCCTCAATCCCGTGCCTCTGTATTTTCTCCGAGAGCCTACCATGGGGAAACTTATCAAAGGCTTTACTCAAGTCCATGTACACCACGCCAACTGCCCGACCCTCATCCACATGCTTGGTCACCTTCTCAAAAAACTCAATGACGTTTGTGAGACACGACCTGCCCTTGACGAATCCATGCTGACTATCTCCAATCAAGTTGTTGATGGTTGGATGATTATAAATCCTATCTCTTATAATCCTTTCCAAAATTTTTCCTGCAACACACCTAAGGCTCACAGGTCTATAATTGCCTGGGTCATTCCTACTGCCCCTCTTGAACAAGGGCACAACATTTGCAATTCTCCACTCCTCTGGTACTAAACCTGTAGACAATGAGGACTCCAAGATCAAGGCCAAAGGCTCCACCACCTCCTCCCTAGCATCCCAGACAATCCTCGGAAAAATCCTATCAGGCCCAGGGGCTTTACCTACCGTCACACGTTGTCGAATTGATGACACTTCCTCCTTACTAACCTTAACCCTTTCAATTCTAGTAGCCTCTAACTCAGTCACCTCCTCTACAATATTCTCCTGTCCCTCAGTGAAAACAGATGAGAAACATTCATTTAGCACCTCTCCAATCTCCACAGCGTCCACACACAACTTCCCACTTCTGTCTTTGACTGGCCCTATGCCTACCCAAGTCATCCTCTTATTCCTCACATACCTATCGAAAGCTTTCGGGTTCTCCTTTATTTACCTGCCAGTGTCTGCTCGTGTACCCTCCTTGCTCTTCTTAACTCTCTCTTTAAATCCTTCCTAGCTAATCTGTAGCTCTCCATCACCTCATGTGAACCATCTGGTCTCATCGTCACATCAGCGTCCCTCTTCTGCTTAACAAGAGATACAGGTTTTTTAGTAAACCACGGTTCCCTTAGCTGATCGCTTCCTCCCTGCCTGACAGGGACGTACCTATCAAGGACACGCAATATCTGTTCCTTAAACCAGCTCCACAATTCAATTGTCCCCATTGCCCTGCATTTTGCACACCCATTCTATGCCTCCTTAGTCTTGCCTAATCGCACTACAAGGGAGGAATGGAGAAGCCGATAGTGAAGGGGACTATCAGAGGTTACAGCAGAACATAGATAGACTGGAGAGTTGGGCAGATAAATGGCAGATGGAGTTCAATCCGGGAAAATGCGAGGTGATGCATTTTGGAAGATCAAATTCAAGGACGAACTATACAGTAAATGGAAAAGTCTTGGGGAAAATTGATGAACTGAGAGATCTGGGTGTTCAGGTCCATTGTTCCCTGAAGGTGACAACGCAGGTCAATAGGGTGGTCTCGAAGGCATATGGCATGCTTTCCTTCATTGGATGGGGTATTGAGTACAAGACTTGCCAAGGTCATGTTGCAGTTGTATCGGACTTTGGTTTGGCCACATTTGGACTACTGTGCACAGTTCCAGTCGCCACATTACCAAAAGGTTGTGGATGCTTTGGAGAGGGTGCAGAGGAAGTTCACCAGGATGCTGCCTTGTATGGAGGGTGCTAGCCATGAAGAGAGGTTGAGTAGATTAGGATTATTTTCATGAGAAAGATGGAGATTGGGGGGGACCTGATTGAGGTCAACAAAATCATGAGGGTATAGACAGGGTGAACAGCAAAAAGCTTTTTACCCCCAGAGTGGAGGACTCAATTACGAGGGGTCATGAGTTCAAAGTGAGAGGAGCAAAGTTTAAGGGACATATGCATGGAAAGTTCTTTACACAGAGGTTGGTGGGCACCTGGAACGTGTTGCCAGCGGAGGTGGGAGACGCAGACACGTTAGCGTCTTTTAAGATATATTTGGACAGGTACGTGGATGGGCAGAGAGCAAATGGACACAGACCGTGAGAAAATAGGTGACAGGTGAGACAGAGGATCTTGATCGGCGCAGGCTTGGAGGGCTGAAGGACCTGTTCCTGTGCTGTAATTTTCTTAGTTGTTTTGACTGACTAGAGGGAGCGAGGGAGGGAGGAATGGATGGCTGGTGGGAGGGAGCGAGGGAGCGAGGACTGACTGGAAGAAGGAATGGATGACTGGAGGGAGCAAGAGGAAGGGGGGGGAAGGGGCAGGAGGAGGAGGGGGGCAAAGGGGCAGGAGGAGGAGGGGGGCAAAGGGGCAGGAGGAGGAGGGGGAAAAGGGGCAGGAGGAGGAGGGGGAAAAGGGGCAGGAGGAGGAGGGGGAAAAGGGGCAGGAGGAGGAGGGGGGAAAAGGGGCAGGAGGAGGAGGGGGGAAAAGGGGCAGGAGGAGGAGGGGGCGGGGGGGCAAAGGGGCAGCAGGAGGAGGGGGGCAAAGGGGCAGGAGGAGGGGGGGCAAAGGGGCAGGAGGAGGGGGGGAACGGAGGAAGGGAGATGAACACAGCAGACAGGCTGACATCAGCTTCCCTGGCCTCTGATGCTGCATGTCCTGCTGTTTCATGCTCATGAACACCTCGTTACCTCCCATTCTCTTTTGTTTGTGTTTTATCACTCTTCCTCCCTCACTCTGATTCTCTCCCCCTCTCTCACCTCTGCTGGCCCTAATTTCACTCCCTTGTCATGCTCCTTTATTTCCATCTTTCTGTCCCTTTTCTCTCTCCCACCACAAACTCTCTCTCTTTCTCACTCTGGCTTTATTCACAGGGGGAGAGAGTACAAGAGCAAAGGAAACCAAAGCACGCAGCGCCTTCGGCTGAGAGAGAAATGAAGCACTGCCGGAGATTTTCCAAACCCTGACACGGGGGTTGCCTCTCTCTCTCTCTCTCTCTCGACAGTCTCTGTGACTGCCCCATCAAACCCCACACCCATTCCCTTACCATGGTGTCTCTCCACAAACCCACCTCCGGGTAGAAATGCAAACACAAGTTGCTGAAAATGCTCAGCATCTGTCAAGAAAAAGTCCCGAGGTAGCGTTTTGGGTGCGATGACCCTTTCCCTCAGAGCTCCGGCCAGAAATGCTCTGAGACAGGGTCCCCTTGTAGTCGGAGAGCTGCGGGTCGATCTCGGCTGGTCGCTTGGCGCAGGGCATCAAGAGCTCCCCTCAGCCCCTGGAAGGGGTCTGTTCAGCCCCTAACCTTATACTGACCCTGGTTCTGTCCTTTCCTCATCCCTGGGAGCCCCTCCTGCCTTCCCACCTTGTCGTCGGAGTGCTATTCGGCTACGGAGGGTTGTGCGATAAAGATCCTACTTCCCACAGCGGCGGGGCGAGGGGGCATCCCCTCGCTCCGAAAACACCTCCTCCCATCTCATCTTGTGGCAGTGGCTGTTCGGCTGAAGAAAGCAGCTCTGCCCGTGACCCCAAACCTCCCTACAACACCCCTCTCCTAAACCAACCCCCACCACGACCCTTTTGCAGTAGCTGTAAGCCATTCAGTCACTGGGCTGTACGATAGTGACTCTCCCCATGTCCTCTCACTTCCAAGACGGCTATCCTCGAAACCCCACCCCATTCCATCCCCCGCCTTCCCTTTACCTTGTAGTACGAGAGCAGTAGGCTGTTCGGCTACGGAAACCCGCGCAGGGCTGTATAATAGACACCCTCCCAATGTCCCCAGCCTTCTCTCACCCGGGGAGGGCTATTCTCACCCCCAAAACATACATTCCCAACCCCTCGCTTTGTGATAGGAGCGGCGCAGGATGTGAAACAGGGACCGTGCTCATGTCCCCAGTCCTCCCTTCACCCCAAACCCCGCTCTCACCTTGCAGTAGGAGATAGTTTTCGGCTACTCAGCCCCGGAAGGCGTCGCGGACCCGCGGCCGGGTGCTCGGGGAGCGCAGGCTCGGTGCCAGGCAGCTGTTCAGGCAGGTAGCTGTGCCCAGGAGCCGGGCGAAGAGGCCTTCTCCCACCTCGGATCCCCGCTCCCGGCAAAGGCGGCGCAGGACTGAGCCACTGAGCAGCGAGCGCTCCGGCAGCCCGGATGCCTGCTCCCAGCCCGGTGGTCATGCTGGAGGCCGCTGGAGAACAGGAGGTTGTAGGGGTCCGGGAGCGTCGTGCGATGATCCCCGCTGCCGAACCGCTGGGTCCTCAGCCCACGCCTGGGAAAAGGGATCCAGACAGCGGACTCATCGCCGAGGCAGAGTCGGGGGTGGGAAAAGGCTTGAGTAGGACCAAGAGAGGAAGGGGATTGACTGAAAGGGAGAAAGAGACAGACTGTGTGTGTATGTGAGGGAGGGAGGGAGGGAGGGAGGGAGGGAGGGAGGGAGGGGGAATTAAAAATGCAGTCTGATTGCGGATGGCTTGGGTTCAAACAGAGATCTTTAAACTTTGTTCGAAAGAAACTCACAACGCTCCCTGCTGAGCGGGTGGAGAGGCTCGGATTGAGAGTAAGAGAGATGGAGGAAAAGGCGGGGGGAGGGGCGGCGCAGAGACAGCACAGAACAGGCCCTTCAGCCCACAATGTTGTGCCGACCATTGATCCTCATGTATGCACCCTCAAATTTCTGTGACCATATGCATGTCCAGCAGTCTCTTAAATGACCCCAATGACCTTGCTTCCACAACTGCTGCTGGCAACGCATTCCATGCTCTCACAACTCTCTGCGTAAAGAACCTGCCTCTGACATCCTCTCTATACTTTCCACCAACCAGCTTAAAACTATGACCCCTCGTGCTAGCCATTTCTGCCCTGGGAAATAGTCTCTGGCTATCAACTCTATCTATGCCTCTCATTATCTTGTATACCTCAATTAGGTCCCCTCTCCTCCTCCTTTTCTCCAATGAAAAGAGACCGAGCTCAGTCAACCTCTCTTCATAAGATAAGCCCTCCAGTCCAGGCAGCATCCTGGTAAACCTCCTCTGAACCCTCTCCAAAGCATCCACATCTTTCCTATAATACGGCGACCAGAACTGGACGCAGTATTCCAAGTGCGGTCTAACCAAAGTTTTATAGAGCTGCAACAAGATCTCACGACTCTTAAACTCAATCCCCCTGTTAATGAAAGCCAAAACACCATATGCTTTCTTAACAACCCTGTCCACTTGGGTGGCCATTTTAAGGGATCTATGTATCTGCACACCAAGATCCCTCTGTTCCTCCACGCTGCCAAGAATCCTATCCTTAATCCTGCACTCAGCTTTCAAATTCGACCTTCCAAAATGCATCACCTCGCATTTATCCAGGTTGAACTCCATCTGCCACCTCTCAGCCCATCTCTGCATCCTGTCAATGTCCCGCTGCAGCCTACAACAGCCCTCTACACTGTCAACGACACCTCCGACCTTTGTGTCGTCTGCAAACTTGCTGACCCATCCTTCAATCCCCTCATCCAAGTCATGAATAAAAATTACAAACAGTAGAGGCCCAAGGACAGAGCCCTGTGGAACCCCACTCACCACTGACTTCCAGGCAGAATATTTTCCTTCTACTACCACTCGCTGTCTTCTGTTGGCCAGCCAATTCTGTATCCCAGCAGCTAAGTTCCCCTGTATCCCATTCTTCCTGACCTTCTGAATGAGCCTACCATGGGGAACCTTATCAAATGCCTTACTGAAGTCCATATACACCACATCCACAGCTCGACCCTCATCAACTTTTCTAGTCACATCCTCAAAAAACTCGATAAGGTTTGTAAGGCATGACCTACCCCTCACAAAGCCGTGTTGACTGTATTTGATCAAGCCATGCTCTTCCAGATGGTCATAAATCTTATCCCTCTGAATCCTTTCTAACACCTTGCAGACGACAGACGTGAGACTTACCGGTCTATAATTGCCGGGGATTTCCCTATTTCCTTTCTTGAAGAGAGGAATTACATTTGCCTCTCTCCAGTCCTCAGGTACGACTCCAGTGGAGAGCGAGGATGCAAAGATCTTCGCAAGTGGCGAAGCAATTGCATTTCTCGCTTCCCAAAGCAGCCGAGGACAAATCTGGTCCGGGCCTGGCGACTTGTCAATCTTAATGTTTGACAAAATTTTCAGCACATCAGCTTCCTCTATCTCTATCCATTCCAGCATGCACACCTGCTCTTCAAAGGTTTCATTCACTACAAAGTTTGTTTCTTTCGTAAAGACAGAAGCAAAAAAACTCATTTAGGTCTTCGCCTACCTCCTCAGGCTCCACACACAAGTTCCCTATGCTATCCCTGATCGGCCCTACTCTTTCTTTCATCATTCTCTTATTCCTCACCTAAGTGTAAAATGCCTTTGTGTTTTCCCGGATTCCTTCTGCCAAGCCTTTCTCGTGCCCCCTCCTGGCTCTCCTCAGACCATTTTTGAGCTCCTTCCTTGCCTGCATGTAATCCTCTCTAGCTGAACTTGACCCTAGCTTCCTCCACCTCATGTAAGCTACCTTCTTCCTTTTCACAAGAAGCTCCACCGCTCTCGTCATCCAAGGTTCCTTTATCTTACCCCTTCTTGCCTGTCTCAGAGGGACATATTAACTCATCACTCCCAACAACTGTTCCTTAAACAGTCTCCACATGTCTATAGTTCCCTTACCATGGAACAACTGCTCCCAGTCCATGCTTCCTAACTCATGTCTAATCGCATCATAGTTTCCTCTTCCCCAATTAAATATCCTCCCATTTTGCCTCATCCTCTCCTTCTCCATAGCTATGTAGAATGTGAGGCAGTTATGGTCACTATCACCAAAATGCTCTCCCACCACAAGATCTGATGCCTGCCCCGGCTCGTTTCCGAGCACCAAGTCCAGAATGGCCTCTCCCCTCGTCGGCCTCTCAACGTACTGCGTTAGGAAACCCTCCTGAGCACACCTTACAAAAACAGCTCCATTCAAATCTTCTGCTCGAAGGAGGTTCCCATCAATATTGGGAAAGTTAAAGTCACCCATTACAACAACCCTACTGCGTCCACACTTTTCCAAAATCTGTCGACCTATGCTTTCTTCAATCTCCCTGCTGCTATTGGGGGCCTGTAGTAAACCCCTAACGAGGTGACTACTCCCTTGCTGTTCCTAATTTCCACCCATACTGACTCAGTAGGCAGATCTTCCTCGACAATGGAAGTTTCTGTAGCTGTGATACCCTCTCTGATTAGTAGTGCTACACCCCCTCCTCTTTCTCCCCCCTCCCTATTCTTTTTAAATGTTCTAAACCCTGGAAGACCCAGCAACCATTCCTGCCCATGAGAAACCTATGTCTCTGTTATGGCCACAACATCATAGCACCAGGTACTGATCCATGCTCTAAGTTCATCACTTTTATTCCTGATACTCCTTGCGTTAAAGCAAACACACTTTAACCGATCCCTTGGTTCCTTCCCAGGAAAATCCTTCCCACTAGCTGGTCTACCTCTTGCTACTGCCTCACCTGCATCAACGCTCACCTCTGGTATACAGCTCAGGTTCCCACCCCCCTGCCATACTAGTTTAAACCCTCTCGAACTACTCGAGCAAACCTTCCACCCAGGACATTGGTCCCCTTCCAGTTCAGATGCAACCCGTCCTTCTTGTACAGGTCCCACCTTCCCCAGAAGGCATCCCAATTATCTACATATCTGAAGCCCTCCCTCCTACACCAGCTGCGTAGCCACGTGTTCAGCTGCGCTATATGATTGTTAATTGAGAGTACTGATGAATTTTGCTTATTGTTTCTGTGATCATCTCAACAATCCATTTGTCAACACAATAAAGTAGATATTGTTATTGTAAAACACCACTGTAAATCCAAAGAAAATTTCAAGAGGGGCCAAATAAGTAGTGTTGGGGAACAAAGAAATGGCAGAGGAACTGAACAAGTATTTTGCATCAGTCTTCAGGTTGGAAGGCACCAGTAGTAGAACTTTAAGGGAGTCTGAAGCAGAAGTGAGTGCGGTGGCCATCACTAAGGAGAAGGTACAGGGGAAGCTGAAGGGTCTGTGTGGAATTTGTACATTCTCCCCATGTCCGCACGGGTCTCCGCCAGGTGCTCTGATTTCCATCCACAGTCCAAAGATGTGCAGGCAAGGTGGATCAGCCATGGCAAATGTGAGCTTGCCGGGACACAGTACAGGGCTGGGTCTTGGTGGGATGTTCTTGACGGAGATGGTGCAGACCCAATGGCCTCTTTCCGCTCTGTCGGAATTCTATAATTCCGAGAAGATGGTAAATTACATGGACCAGATGGACTGCCCCCCAGAGTTCTGAAGGAGATAAGTAAGAAGACCATGCAGGTATTGATGATCTTTCAGGAATTACTGGAGTCAGGGTGGGTCCCAAAGGAGTACAAAATGGCAAATATAACACCCCTGTTTAAAATGGAGGGAGGCAAAAGACAAGAAATTAAAAGACGAGAAAAACCTGTTAGCCTGACGCTGGTCATTCGGTCAGATTTTAGAATCCATTATTAAGGATGAGATCGGAGAGTACTTGGAAGGACATGGTAATACTTGGAACTACATGTTAAATTGGGCTGAGAAAACACAACTTTGTCAAGGGAAGGTCTCTGTTAGATTCTTTGAGAATGTAACCAGTGGGTAAAAACAAAAGGGAGCCATTGAACTTTATCTGTTTGGATTTTCAGAAAGCCTTTGACAAGGTGCCACACAGGACGCTTCAAAATAAAAAAAATGAGCTTATTGTGTTAGGGAGTAGGTACTGGCATGGATAGAGGATCGGCTAACTGGCAGAATGCAGAGAGTGGCAATAAAAGGGTCTTTTGCAGGATGGCAGCCAGCAACTACAGGAGTTCCACAGTCATCAGAGTTCAGACAACAGCCATTCACGTTATACATCAGCAATCTGGACAAAGGAACTAATGGTATTGTAGTCCACAGGGGGTTGTTGCTAAGTTTGCAGATGACATTTCGATAGGTGGAGAGGCAAGTAGTGTTGAGGAAGTGGGGAGGTCACAGAGAGTCTGTAGAGAAGTGGCAGTACAGGCATAGGCTATTTTCTAAATGGGGAAAGGCTTCAGAAATCTGAAGCACAAAGATGCCCTAGTTCAGGATTCTTTTAACATGCAGGTTCAGTTGGCAGTTGGGAAGGCAAATGCAATGTCAGCATTCATTTCAAGACGGCAAAAATACAAGAGCAGAGATGTATTGCTGAGGCTGTGTAAGGCTCTGGTCATATTGCATTTGGAATATTAAGAGCAGTTTTTGGCCATCTGTCTAAGGAAGGATGTGCTGGCCTTTGTCAGGGTCTAGAGGAGGTTCTCAAACATAATCTTGGCGATGAAGGGACTGTCATGTGAGGAATGGCTGAGAACTCTGGGTCTGTACTCGATGGAGTTTAGAAGGATGAAGGGGGCACACTGAAGGTAATTCAGGCCTGGATAGAGTGGACATGGAGATGATGTTTCCACGAGTAGGAGAGACCAGGACCTGGGGGCACAGCCTCAGAGTCAAAGGGACTACCCTTCAGGATGGAGATGAGGAGGAATTTATTCAGTCAGAAAGTTGTGAATCTGTGGAACTCGTTGATGCAGAAACCTGTGGAGGCCAAGTCAGAGTTGATTTCAGGCATAGATAGATATGTTCTTGCTTAGTATGGACACAGGAGAATGGGATTGAGAATGATTGATCCCACTCAATGGGCTGAATGGTCTAATTCTGTTCTTAAATCTTCAGGTCTAAAACACTGGAATGAATCAGTTCAGTGTCATTTTTATTGCACTGCAAGGACAGTAGCTCTCCAAAAGACCGAACAGATTTTCTCACGCTGTTGTGGCAAACCTATTCAATAACTGGCAACAATGCTCCTATTGCGCCTCTCTCAGCCGATGCTAGTTAGTTCTCCTACTCATCGTAACTGGACCATCCTGGTATTACTGGCACTAGTGCCATGTTTAAAGGCTATTGTGAACCAGTAAAATGCTCAGAATCCAGAACTGCCTTGTACAGTTCATAGCATTTGTCCCAGACAGGGCAGGAAAGAGGAAATTAGCACCTTATTTTACAGTTAGGGACCTGGAAGTCCTGGTGGATGGATTGGTGCAGTGCAGAACTGTCCTCTTTCCCAAGGACAAGCACAGGAGGCCATGACACAAGACTCGGCCAGACTCATCTGAGGCCGTCCAGTGTCAATGCAGTCTCAACCACCAAAAGAACCATCCAGCAGTGCTGCAAGATCAGTGACCCCTGCTCCAACAGAAGAGCCTCATTGTTCTGTGCTACCTCACATTCACACTCTCTCTAATTCTGCACCACCCTTCAGCACAGCTCATGTAATACCATTCTCACCAAAGCATTCAATGTCTGTCTTCGCTTGCTCTCGTCTACTTGAGGCCCCAAGGCTATTATTCCTGTATGCTCTCTGTGCCTCTTGCTCTCACCCAGGAGACCTCACCTCCCTTCCCAAACATACATGAGCACGAACAAATGCACCAGCTCATTTCATCTCACTCAATCCCTCCCTTTGTTTCATTCCAGGAAAAACAGCCCACAGCAGGGCAGAAAGAGCCAACACAGGTAGAGATAATAAAATGTGAGGCTGGATGAACACAGCAGGCCAAGCAGCATCACAGGTAGTGAGGTGTCTAACGTTTGACTTCTCACAACCTATGAGGATAGTGTCCTGACCATGATCATTCTGAGCAGCCAACTGATTGCCTCCAAGGCCCTCGAGTGATATCAGACAATGCCCTGGAGTTACCTAGATCTGCTGCCTGGAACTGCCTCCCTTGACTACAGACCATTCCCCTCAGAACATGAAGCATGACCATGAGGTTGGAGACAATGCAACGCGTTCTGTGCTTCTGCAGCTGGCACATGCTGCAGGTGTGAGATCAACATATCACGGTGCTGAACGGCAACACATCCACTCCTTTGATTGCTGACTGCTGACAAACATGACAAGCTGTCTGGCTTGGTCTCGATGACAAAAAGTTAATCAATATACTAGCATTATGAGTCTGTGAGATGTGGCAGAGGGGGCAACCCATAAAAAGACAAGGCAAATGAAGACAAGGCAGAGGAGCTGTTAGCATTCATGCAGGGACAAAATGAGAGTGGAGAGCTCAAGCAAGGTGTCCTGATGTGTAACGTGGCCCAATACACGAATGGGTGCCTGTTCCTGCATATAAAAGTGCCCTGGCAGCAGCACTGCAATGAGGGGGGCTGCTGCAATCCAAAATGCAGCAATGAAGTACAGAAGAGTACTGAAAGCAGATCTGAGATGTGCCATGATGTGCTGAGGCTGGAACATGCCACATGTCAAAACTGTGGACATGGGGTGCTACTGATGGGTGTGGCTGGAGATGCTGGTGACTAGTGTCCAAGTTGGGGGTCCAGAGGAGCATTGAGCAATGTGGAAGCACCACACACCCACTCTGAATTTCATTTCGGTAATTCTCAGCATCTAGTTCCTGTCTGGCAGGTAGAAAAAGGGAATAATTATTAATGAGGGTGGTACTGAGAAATAATCTATGCCTTTCAGTGCTCCCTAGCGCGAATTTCAGCTCAATGTCTGCAATTTTACTGCAAAATGAAACATTTTGGTTTTGACATTCAGAAGGAACTTGAGCTGCAATCAATATGACGGGTACGCACCAAATGAAGAATGTCAAAATTGACAGTCGCAAAAATGATTTAATATTGGAACACATCTCATGCAGACAAAGCTCAACTTTATACAAATGAAAAATTGGAGGTCACGTGGGGTGCAGAGAAGGACACCGAAAGATTAACCCCGGACTTTCATCTCCAAGTCCTAGAATTATATCCAGCTTGGACTGAAGGAAAATAAAATTCTCTCCGCTTGCAAGGATTCCCCAATATACTGTCACAGTCTTAATACATTTCCAAGTGAAGTGCATAACATTATTCCTAAATGGAGCTTACTAAACAATCTGACTGAGATAAGCTGAACGACAATTAGCCTGGAAAATACCACAATGGCACAGTTAATGCTCTTCAAGATACTGGCTAGGTTAAAAAGTCTCAGTTATGAGATAGACTGGTATGCTGGGTTTGTTTTCCTTGGAGCAGAGGAGGCGGAGGTGTGGGTGGGGATCTGATTGAGGCATAGAAAATTATGACAGGCACGGGCAGAATACATGGTGAGAATCCATTCCCCATGGCACATGTGTCTAAGACCAGATGGCACAAGTTTAAGGTGAGGATTAAATGCTTTGGAGGAAGTCTGAAAGCTTTTTCATCTAAAAAGTGATAGACATATGGAGCACACTGCTTGAGAGGGTTTTTGATGCAGGTATTCTCAACATTTAAAAAGCATCTGGGATGAGCATTTAAAATGCTAGGTCAAAGTAGGCTCTGGACCAAGTGTTGACAAATGAGATTAGTGCAGCTTGGTGTTTGTTGGTAGGCATAGATATGGTGTTTCTATGCTGTATGACTCTATGAGATTGAGGGTCATATGAAAATTTATTCTACGTCTGGCCGTTTATTCCTTGACATTAACTGGATGATGTTCATATTGTGTATTTTATACATGTCATTCTCCAGCACTAACATTTGTCACCGTGAAGAGCATTACAATCAGAATGTCAAGATGTCTACATGATCCTGGGCAGATCTGACCAAATGGAATCAAAAGTATATCAGTTTCAATTTTATGATTTAAAACAAAAGTCGCTAAAACTGTCAACTACTTTATCTGTTGAACTGAAATGAAACTAGAACATACTGAAACCTTATGTCAACAATACTCGGATTGATTTTAATCAGTCCACAATCTTCACATTTACTTAACTGATCCTGTACATATCAAAATCCAATATGTCGCATGCAGTTTAGTGCACCTTAGGACAATCTGAACTTACATTAAAGTGTAAATCATACATAGGGATCAAAGACGTTCAGCAGCTAGTTCAGACACATTTCGACACAGAGTGGCACGTTGACCAAATCCTTGTGATTTTGTTCCAAACCATCATAAATGGTCATTAAACAGTTGATTACTTCAGTCACATTTAGAAGTTGCTCATTTTGTGTCAATTTGTGTTGATCCAAGACGCGTTGTGCTGTGTGCAACTCCAACAGATACACGACAAAGGAGGAAGAAAACTAACTTCGATTACAGTTTTAACTTATTGGAGCTATTAAATAAAACTAATTCCTGTATTTGGCCCAGAAATAAATACAAGGATTCACAAAAGTACTCTGGAATGATGGAAACAGGCCATTTCCTTCTCAAATGCAACATGTCAAATCCAACGAGGGAACCGTCAGTGATGCTGGTCATATTCTGTTGTTTGGTTCAGTAATTCCTGCAGAACAATGGTGGAGGAACAGTAGCTTTGTAAGTCATGAAGCCCTCCTTTATATTTATGAAGCAGGACTCAAAACAATTTAACCTGAAACATCCATCTTTTTCAAGCGATGTTCATTCTCACTACATCCAAATCCAAAGTACAATCTAATTGGCTCTTTCTCCGTTTCAAATAGTGGATCTTACAACCCTTATTTCACTTCTGGTCATCAGCATTCTTTTAAATCACACTATGCCACAGCTATTAAGTGTGTTAATTATATGTTCTTGTTAATTTTAAAAAGATGCTCTGTTACCTCGGTTTTGAACGAGATTTCTCTTGTAATTTTGCTATTTTGTCATACATATGGTATGTTCTACAGCGTCTACCAAAAATAATTAGTAGTTAAGCAAGTATCAATTCAACGTTAGTTCACATGATGCCAACAAAATCTGGCAAACTTTGTCAAAACATCGAATGCCAGTCAAACCACTCTAAATATAACAGAACCTCCATAAATAAAATCTAATGGCAATATGAGGAATGAAGCTCCCAGAGATATGCATTCATGTGACTGAAATCATTTATTTTCTCGGCTTCTAACCCTTCCACAGGCAGCAAGATCCTGGCCCATGAACCTTCACTGCTTTAAAAAAATTCCTCCGAACATCCCCCTACATCTTTTCCCCAAAACATCAATGCATTCCATTCTCCTTGTAACATCATCTATCAGCCATAGGAACACAGACTTTCCACGTTTATCTTACCCCAACCAATCATAATCCTTTATGTCTCCATTCACTACTTATTAATCCCCTGTACTCCAATGAAAATAGCATTAGTTAAATTTGTTGATAAAATGTCACATTCTTAAAACAAGTTGGGTAAATTTCATCATTATTACTCAACACTACCAAAATTATTACTCTTTAAGTTTAGTCACCAGATTTGGGTGTATCATTCCAGTCCTATTTCAAGGTTCAGGATAACTTCTTTGTTTTAGCACTGCATGAGCTACATTATAAAGCCCCATCCCACAGATACGAAGGTGGGAAGAAACACATAAAATCTGGAGGGCACTGTGTGTACATGTGTGGAAGTTCTGGGGAACTGTCAAGCAGCCTGCCTATCCTTTGACCTCCTGAGACTAATTGATGGCAATTTAAGGGATCCCCTCTATTGCGTAAGGAGATAGATGTCAATCAGAAAGGCAGTCAGGTTGAGATGCACAATCCAGCCTAGAAAAAGTGAGTTGGTAGGGGAACATCATTCACAGGTCCCTTGGCCTGATCCTAGGCACTTCACGCTCTTAAATGCTCATCCACCCTTTTAACAACCCCTAACAACCCTCAACCACTCCGTACCCCTCGTCGGGGACCCGCCATCCAGCCAACAGCAACTTCAGACTCTTCTGGCCTCTAAGTGGCCAGGATATCTACAAGGTAGAACTTCTATCCAAGACGGCACCCCGATGTCCTGCCTCCAGCCATTTAATGTTGCAGGGCAGCTGTGAAGAGCATGGGCAGGGTCCCATTTGGCATTTCAACTGGGAGAGACCTGAGCAGGAGCTGGGGCAACAGCACCATGTTGAGTACTATTTATCGGACCAAAAATTCCATATCCTAAGCATTCTCTCCAATGTTCTGCCAATTCAACAGTCAGTGCCCAAGGTTAGTGGAAAACCAGAAATAAGGAAAGAGTTCAAAGCCGAGAAATAGAAAAGAAACAGACAACAAAAGCGTATTTAAAGAAATGAAAAGAAAGAAAGAAGTCAAAGTGAACGCAGATCCCTTCAAGGATGGAGGCGGCAAAAATAATAATGGGGAATCAGGAAATGGCAAATGAGACAAATAAATACTTCATATGAGTCTCCATAGCAAAAGAAACAAATACAATCTCAAAATTACTTACTTAACAAGGTACAAAAAGCAGACAGGAAATATCACCAGAGAAAAGGTGCTCGGGAAACTAATGGGGCTAAAGGTCAATAGGTATCCTGGACCTGATGTACCCTGCACTAGGATATTAAAAGATGTAGCTACAGAGATACTGGATGCACTAGCAGTAATCTTCCAAATATCCCGGGAATCTGGAACATTTCAAGCAGTAGATTGGAATACTGCCAATGTAACAACTTCATATGAAAAGGAAGGATGACAAAAAATAGGCAACCTCTCATTAGGAAAATATTGCAGTCTGTTATAAAAGATGCAACAGCAGGTCATGTGGTCTGGCAATACTATGGCTTTAAGAGGTGTATTTTGTCCTGGTTTGTGTTCTTCTCTAAAGGCCCGAGAGGCCTTGGGGTTTTATTTTTTGAAGTTGTAACAACAAAAGCAGCATGAATGGGTAACTTCCGAAGAAGGGGCTCGACCCAAAACATCAGCTTTCCTGCTCCTCTGATGCTGCTTGGCCTGTTGTGTTCATGCAGCTCGACACCTTGTTATCTCAGATTCTCCAGCATCGGCAGTTCTTACTATCTCAGTATGAATGGGTCATGTCAGGCTCCCACAGAACCAAGGTTTTAGTTTAGATTTCGACAGTTGTTGAGGTTTGAAGTTGGCCGTGGAAGCTGTTATCTCTCTCCATATCTCCCCATCTCTCTCTGTGTTACAGCTAAAAGCAGGGGTTCTCTTTCTGTGACCAGAATCATGTGAGACAATCTGTTTTACTGTCTTTGCCTTTGCCAAGGTGTGTTTATGGGATATTATTATATTGGAACAGTTGTTGTTTGGTAGTTAAGTAATATATTATTCAATTAAGTTTTCCAGTAGAGTTAAACTAATCTCAATTCTTCTTTCTTTTGTCTGCATTTTAACTAGGGGGAAAGTGGTTTTGCTTAAATCTGAGTGGTGTGCCGAATCGATTTACATCTAGAACACAGCACCCTAGACTTGTCTTTAAATAAAAGTTGGAGTCTAGGTTATCTCCTTGATACATATTTGTTGGGGACTTGGTCTAGTCCATAACTGTGGAAGTAGATAATATAATCAAGCAAAGTCAGCATGGCTTCATGGTGGGGAAATTGTGCCTGACAATTTTTAAAAAATTCTTTGAGTAAGTAACAGACAGGATGGATAAAACAGAACCAGTAGAAGTATTGTGTTTGGATTTTAAAATGGCACTTGAAAAAATATCGCCCTAAGTTTACCTAATATAAGAAAAAAAACACATAATTTTGGGATAGTATATTAGCATGTTTTCAGAATTGGTCAAAGAATAGAAAATAGGCAGTTGGGCTGAAGGGAGAGATAATGGGAACTGCAGATGCTGGAGAATCCAAGATAACAAAGTGTGAAGCTGGATGAACACAACAGGCCAAGTAGCAGTGACAATGGGAACTGCAGATGCTGGAGAATCCAAGATAATAAACTCTGATGAAGGGTCTAGGCCCGAAACGTCAGCTTTTGTGCTCCTGAGACGCTGCTGGGCCTGCTGTGTTCATCCAGCCTCACATTTTATTGTCTAGGCCAAGTAGCATCTTAGGAGCACAAAAGCTGAAGTTTTGGGCCGACACTGTTCATCAGGGATGCGGAGAGGGTTCTGAAATAAATAGGGAGAGAGCGGGAGGCGGACCGAAGATGGATAGAGGAGAAGATAGGTGGAGAGGAGAGTGTAGGTGGGGAGGTGGAGAGGGGATAGGTCAGTCCAGGGAGGACAGACAGATCAAGGAGGCTGGATGAGGTTACTAAGTGGTAAATGGAGGTGTGGCTTGAGGTGGGAGGAGGGTTTAGGTGAGAGGAAGAACAGGTTAGGTAGGCGGGGATGAGCTGGGCTGGTTTTGGGATGCAGTGGGGGGAGGGGATGAGCTGGGCTGGTTTTGGGGTGCAGTGGGGGAGGGGGAGATTTTAAAACTCATGCAGCCCACATTCATACCATTGGGCTGTAGGGTTCCCAAGCGGAATATGAGTGGCTGTTCCTGCAACCTTCGGGTGGCATCATTATGGCACTGCAGGATGCCCATGATGGACATGTCGTCTAAGGAATGGGAGGGGGAGTTAAAATGGTTCGCAACTGGGGGGTGCACGTGTTTATAGAACAGAGAACATTACAGCACAGTACAGGCCGTTCGGCTCTTGATGCTGTGCCGACCTGTCATACTGATCTGAAGCCCATCTAACCTACACTATTCCATGTATGTCCATATGCTTATCCAATGACGACTTAAATGTACCTAAAGTTGGTGAATCTACGACTGTTGCAGGCAAAGCGTTCCATTCCCTGACTACTCTCTGAGTAAAGAAACCACCTCTGACATCTGTCCGGTATCTTTCACCCCTCAATTTAAAGCTATGCCCCCTCGTGCTCGCCGTCACCATCCTAGGATAAAGGCTCTAACTCTCTGATTATTTTATATGTTTCAATGAAGTCACCTCTCAAACTTTTTCTCTCTAACGAAATTGCGAACCGAGTGGAGGTGTTCTGCAAAGCGCTTCCCAAGCCTCCGCTTGGTTTCCCCAATGTAGAGGAAGCTACACCGGGTACAGTGGATACAGTATACTACATTGGCAGATGTGCAGGTGAGCATCTGCTTAATATGGAAAGTCATCTTGGGGCCTTGGATGGGGGTGAGGGAGGAGGTGTGGGAGCAAGTGTAGCACTTCCTGCGTTTGCACGGGAACGTGCTGGGTGTGGTGGGATTGGAGGGGAGTGTGGAGTGGACAAGGGAGTCACTCCGGAAGGCAGACAAGGGTGGGGATGGAAAAATGTCTTGGGTGCTGGGGTCGGATCGTAGATGGCGGAAGTGTTAGTTGGGCTGAAGGGAGGTGTAACTAATGGAGTACCACAGGGATCAGTGCTGGATCCATACTTATTGCCAATAAAATATTACTGACTTATATACTTGAAGCAAACATACTATTGCCAGGTTTGCAGATGACATAAAAATAAGTGGGAAGGCTATTCAGTTCCAAGAACGACCAGGAGGCTGAAATGTTCAAAAGCAGAAGCTTGATTATGAAACAAAAAAACTCAACAGGTCTGGCAGCATCAGTGAAGAGAAAACAAAGCCAATGCTTTGAGTCCAACAATCCAAAGTTAGAACATAGAACAGACAACAGTACAGCACAGAACAGGCCCTTCAGCCCACAATGTTGTGCCGGCCATTGATCCTCATGTATGTACCCTCAAATTTCTGTGACCATATGCATGTCCAGCAGTCTCTTACATGTCCCCAATGACCTTGCTTCCACAACTGCTGCTGGCAACGCATTCCATGCTCTCACAACTCTCTGTGTAAAGAACCCTCCTCTGACATCCCCTCTTTACTTTCCTCCAACCAACTTAAAACTATGACCCCTCGTGTTAGCCATTTCTGCCCTGGGAAATAGTCTCTGGCTATCAACTCTATCTATGCCTCTCATTATCTTGTATACCTCAATTAGGTCCCCTCTCCTCCTCCTTTTCTCCAATGAACAAAGTCCGAGCTCAGTCAAACTCTCTTCATCAGATAAGCCCTCCAGTCCAAGCAGCATCCTGGTAAGCCTCCCCTGAACCCACTCCAAAGCATCCACATCTTTCCTACAATAGGGTGACCAGAACTGGATGCAGTATTCCAAGTGCGGTCTAACCAAAGTTTTATAGGGCTGCAACAAGATCTCACAACTCTTAAACTCAATCCCCCTGCTAATCAAAGCCAAAACACCATATGCTTTCTTAACAACCCTGTCCACTTGGGTGGCCATTTTCAGGGATCTATGTATCTGCACACCAAGATCCCTCTGTTCCTCCACACTGCCAAGAATCCTATCCTTAATCCTGTACTCAGCTTTCAAATTCGACCTCCAAAATGCATCACCTCGCATTTATCCAGGTTGAACTCCATCTGCCACCTCTCAGCCAATCTCTGCATCCTGTCAATGTCCCGCTGCAGCCTACAACAGCCCTCTATACTGTCAACGACACCTCCGACCTTCGTGTCGTCTGCAAACTTGCTGACCCATCCTTCAATCCCCTCATCCAAGTCCTGTATCCAGACAGGTACGTTCCCCTGTATCCCATTCCTCCTGACCTTCTGAATGAGCCTACCATGGGGAACCTTATCAAATGCCTTGCTGAAGTCCATATACACCAGATCCACAGCTCAACCCTCATCAACTTTTCTAGTCACATCCTCAAAGAACTCGATAAAGTTTGTGAGGCATGACCTGCCCCTCACAAAGCCGTGTTGACTGCATTTAATCAAGACATGCTCTTCCAGATGCTCTTAAATCCTATCCCTCAGAATCCTTTCTAACACCTTGCAGACGACAGACGTGAGACTTACTGGTCTGTAATTGCCGGGGATTTCCCTATTTCCTTTCTTGAAGAGAGGAATTACATTTGCCTCTCTCCAGTCCTCAAGTACGACTCCAGTGGAGAGCGAGGATGCAAAGATCTTCGTGAGTGGCGAAGGAATTGCATTTCTCGTTTCCCAAAGCAGCCGGGGACAAATCTGGTCCAGGCCTGGCGGCTTGTCAATCTTCATGTTTGACAAAATTTTCAGCACATCAGCTTCCTCTATCTCTCTCCATTCCAGCAAGCACACCTGCTCTTCAAAGGTTTCATTCACTACAAAGTTCGTTTCTTTCGTAAAGACAGAAGCAAAAAACTCATTTAGGGCTTCCCCTACCTCCTCAGACTCCACACACACAAGTTCTCTATGCTATCCCTGATCGGCCCGACTCTTTCTTTGACCATTCTCTTATTCCTCACCTAAGTGTAAAATGCCTTTGTGTTCGCCCTAATCCGTTCTGCCAAGCCTTTCTCGTGCCCCCTCCTGGCTCTCCTCAGACCATTTTTGAGCTCTTTCCTCGCCTGCCTGTAATCCTCTAGAGCTGAGCTTGCCCCTAGCTTCCTCCACCTTATGTAAGCTACCTTCTTCCTTTTGACGACAAGCTCCACCGCTCTCGTCATCCAAGGTTCCTTTATCTTACCCCTTCTTGCCTGTCTCAGAGGGAAATATTTATTCTTCACTCGCAACAACTGTTCCTTAAACAGTCTCCACATGTCTATAGGGCCTTTACCATGCAACAACTGCTCCCAGTCCATGCTTCCTAACTCATGTCTAATCGCATCATAGTTTCCTCTTCCCCAATTAAATATCTTCCCATTTTGCCTAATCCTCTCCTTCTCCATAGCTCTGTAGAATGTGAGGCAGTTATGGTCACTATCACCAAAATGCTCTCCACCACAAGATCTGATACCTGCCCCGGCTTGTTTCCGAGCACCAAGTCTAGAATGGCCTCTCCCCTCGTCGGCCTGTCAACGTACTGAGTTAGGAAACCCTCCTGAACACACCTTACAAAAACAGCTCCATTCAAATCTTCTGCTCGAAGGAAGTTCCAATCAATATTGGGAAAGTTAAAGTCAGCCATTACAACAACCCTATTACGTCCGCACTTTTCCAAAATCTGCCGACCTATGCTTTCTTCAACCTCCCTGCTGCCATTGGGGGGCCTGTAGTAAACCCGTAACGAGGTGACTACTCCCTTGCTGTTCCCAATTTCCACCCACACTGATTCAGTAGGCAGATCTTCTTCGACAATGGAAGCTTCTGTAGCTGTGATACCATCTCTGATTAGTAGTGCTACACTCCCTCCTCTTTCTCCCCCCTCCCTATTCTTTTTAAATGCTCTAAACCCTGGAACATCCAGCAACCATTCCTGCCCCTGAGAAACCCATGTCTCTGTTATGGCCACAACAACATAGCACCAGGTACTGATTCATGCTCTAAGTTCATCACTTTTATTCCTGATACTCCTTGCATTAAAGCAAACACACTTTAACTGATCCCTTGGTTCCTTCCCAGGAAAATCCTTCCCACTAGCTGGTCTACCTCTTGCTATTGCCTCACCTGCATCAACTCTCACCTCCGGTATACAGCTCAGGTTCCCACCCACCTGCCATACTAGTTTAAACCCTCTCAAACTACTCGAGCAAACCTTCCACCCAGGACATTGGTCCCCTTCCAGTTCAGATGCAACCCGTCCATCTTGTACACGTCCCACCTTCCCCAGAAGGCATCCCAATTGTCTACATAACTGAAGCCCTCCCTCCTACACCAGCTGCGCAGCCACGTGTTAAGCTGCACCCGCTCCCTGTTCCTCGCCTCGCTATCTCGTGGCACCGGTAGTAAACGAGAGAACACTACTCTGTTCGTCCTGCTTTGCAGCTTCCATCCTAACTCCCTGAAATCACTTTGTATATCCTCAATCCTTTTTCTGGCTTTATCATTAGTGCCAATACGTAACACGATTTCTGGCTGTTCGCCCTCCCCTTTTAGAACCTTATACACCTGATCGGAGACGTCCCGGACCCTGGCACCAGGGAGGCAACATACCTTCCGGGAATCCCGATCCTGACCTTTAACATGCGTTTCCTTAGCTGTGATGGAGTGATGACCCTCATTCCCCACAGGAGACCTCCTCCTTGTATAGATAGTTCTAGCTTCCACGTGACAAATGGTTTCAGTTCCGGTTGCTCCCTTTGCAGTACCACACCCACCACTCACGTAGTCGTGGGTCATTTTGACTGTCTCTCTTAATTTGTCCTACCGTTGCCAGAGTGTTCCCTACTTGCTCGAAGTAGAAAATGTCTACATAGGGACTGTTCGTTGTCAACTCATTTGGCAAAGGTAATCTAAAATCCTTCAGCAATCTCTAAGTTTCTGATTTACAGCATCCCACAGTGAACTTCAGTTTTTACTTTTGAAGGGGGCTTGTATAATCCAACGGCATCAATGATATGGCCTTAGTATTGTATGGAAATTATTTTTAAAAATCATAGTCATTTTTCCTCACTTCTTCAAATCTAACTTGTGAGGATGCTCTTTTTTAGGTTCTCCCTGTGAGTAAAATATTGTCTTGGTAACACTAGACTCCTTTCAATCCACTTCAAATCTGATCCATGGCATGTTAGAATAATCCAAGCACAGATGGATTTCAAATGGAAATCTCTTGTTATTGAATACTACTTTACGTGTTACAATAATCAAGTATTTCCGTGACTCAGGAACTCTATTCATCTGGAGATAGATTTGACTAAGTTCAATCTTACTGAAAAGCAGACCTCTAGCTGGTCCAACAAGTATGTCATCAATTACAGGCAAAGCATACTGCTCAGCGCATAATGCTGGATTAGTAGCGAACTTGTAATCAGTGCAGATGCATAACTCCATCTATCAGTGGAATGATAGGTGTGGGCCAATCATTTTTGGATTCAAGGATTCCCATCTTGACCAGTGTCACTCAATTATGGTCATAATGTCATAGAGACGTACAGCATGGAAACAGAACACTTTGGTCCAACTCATCTACGTGAACAGAATATCCTTATTTTTCTAATCCCATTTACCAGTATTTGGCCCATATCCTCTAAACCCTTCCTATTCATGTACCCATCCAAGTGCTTTTTAAATATTCTCATTGTACCTGCTTCCGCCAGTTCCTCCGGCAGCTCATTCCTTACACACACCATCCTCGGCTTGGAAAACGTTGACCCTTACGTTCATTTTAAATCTTTCCCCCTCACCTTAAAGCTATGCCCTCTAGTTTTTGACTCCCCTACTCGAAGGAAAAGACCTTGGCTATTCATCCTATCCATGCCCCTCATGATTTCATAAACCTCCAAGTTCACCCCTCAGCCTCCAAAACTGCAGGGAAAGTAGTCTATTCAGCCTCCCCATAGCTCAAATCCTCCACCCTGGCAACATCATTGGAAATCCTTTCTGAGCCCTGTCAAGTAGGTTTAATTCTGCCTCAAGCTTTAGTCTGATTGCACGAGGCACTGATCCTGCCTTGCAACATTTTGCTGGACTCTAACACTTGATTTTCAATTCGACAGATGTCTTCTCCATGTCTCCCAGATCCCAATGAAAATAATTGCACACTTCTTTAGAATTTTCCAATGAATCAGTTTCAGAATCTGACAAGCAACTTAGTTCAACCCAAATGAGTTTGATTTTTTTTCCAGCCATGGTCCTCCCAGTGAAACTAGCAGATTATCCATGCTGTCATTGTTACATGTAGATTTTTTTCCTACTCTTCACTTTCAGTACTTTTGCTGTACACTGTTCATATTTCTTTCTCAAACACACCCATTCAATGGGCCCTTTATTGCCGCAGTTTCTGCATACGACTAATTTATACCAGCAATTTGCTGTTGAGTGAAGTGCTCTTTCACACCAATGGCAGTTGTGAGTCTGTGTTGGTGCTCATCTCTCAGCTGCCACTATTCCTACTATTTCTTCATAAGTTTTGAAACCCGGTTTCTCTAGCGGTACCAGGCTCCTCAGGCGACGAAGGACATTCCCACACCCTGCCATAATACCAGGAACAATGGATTCTCTGGGTGGAGGAATTTCAGGTCTCTTTACTATAAAGTATTTAACAGCTGAACTGTGGCATGATCAAACAGGGACAGCATGGATTTATGAAAGGGATAGAGGGAAATCATACTTGACAATCTTTTGGGATTCTTTGTGGATGTAACTCATTCAGTTGATGAGGGGGGAACCACTAGATGTGGCTTCTTTGGGCTTTCAGAAGGCTTTTAACAAAATCCCACATAAGAGATTAGTGCTTTAAATTAAAGCCCATGGGATTGTCGTAATATGCTGAGATGGAAATAAAACTGGTCAGCAAGTATCAAAGGATAGGAATAAATGGTCTTTTTCCAAAGGCAGAGACAGGTGGTGTGTCGCAAGGATCTGTGCTCAGACTCCGGCTACCCACCTATTCAAACGAAGGAATCAAATGCACTATCTCCACATCTGCAGATGACACAAAGCTGGATGAGAGGGTGAGCTGTAAGGAGGATGCAGAGATGCTTCAGTGTCATTGGGACAAGCTGAATGACTGGGCAAATGTGAGACAGATACAGTATTACACGGATATATGTGAGATTATTCACTTTGGGAGCAAAAACGGAAAGGCAGATCATTACCTGAATGGATATAAATTAAGACATGGGAATGTAGAATAAGATCTGGGCAAACCTGTACTTCAGTCATTGAAGGTAAGCATGCAGGTGCAGCAAGCAGTAAAGATGGCAAATAGCAGAAGGGCCTTCATAGTGAGAGAATTTTCATTCAGGAGTGGGGATGTCTCGCTACCATTACATACCAAGAATATTACGTGCAGTTTCGGCCTCTTTATCTGAGGAAGCACACTCTTGTTCTAGGGACAGTGCAGCAAAGGTTTAGCAGACTGATTCCTGGAAGGCAGACTGGCATATTAGGAGAGGTTGCGTCAGATAAGATTATACCACTGGCATTCAGAAGAATGAAGGGGCTTCTCATCGAAGCTTAAAATTCTTACAGGACTAGACAAGTCAAATGGAGGGCAGATGTTCTTGATGGCAGGGATGTACAGAACAAAGGAGTCACAGTCATTCTTCATACCCTTAAACTAAGACGAGGAGATATTTCTTCACCCAGAGACTGATGAGCCCACAGAATTCACTACCACAGAAATCAATCAATGCTAAAACATTGCACAGTTTCAAAAAGGAGTTTGGGTTTAGCACTTGGAACTAAGTGGATCACAGGATATAAGGTTAAAGGAGGAACAGGCTACTGTGTTGGATGATTGGATATATTCATAATGAATGATAAAGCAAGCCTGAAGGGCCAAATGGCCCATTTCTCATTCTACTTCTTATGTTTCCGTGGAAAGTGAATGGCCACAAACTTGGCAGATAGAATATAATGTGGAAAATGTCAGGTTGTGCACTTTGGCAAGAAGAATAAAAGAGCTATATGTTATTAAAATGGAAAAAAGATTGCAGAAAGCTGGAGTGCAGGAGGAATTTGAAGCTCCTCGTGCATGAATCATAAGAAGTTAGCAACCATGCTCAGCAACTAAGAAGGAGGTGTCCTGTTGGCCTTTAAAAGGAATGGAATAAAAGAAGAGGGAAGTATTGCTAAAACAATACAAAGTACGAGACAGACCACATCTCAAACACAGCAAATAGTTTTGGCCCTTCATCAAAGGAAAGAAATCTCAACATTGGAGGCAGTCCAGAGAAGGTGAACTAAGTTGATTCTAGGTACAGAAGGATCTTCTTTCTAAGGAGGTCAAATAGGTTGGACTTGTACTCTTTAGAATTTAGAAGAGTAAAAGGTTACCTTATTAAAACATACAGGATTCTTAGGGGACCTGTTAGTGTCGATGCAGAAAGTTTGGTTCCTCTTGGAGGAGAATCTACGACCAAAGGGCATCATCTCAGAATAAGGTGTGACATATTTAAGACAGGGATGAAGATGAATTTATTTCCTCTGAGGGCTTGATTTTGTGGAATTGTCTACTCCAGAGGCCTGTTGAAGCTGGGTTACTAAGAATATTCAAAACAGAGATAGCCATGATCTGATCGAATGGTGAAGCAAATTCAATGGGCTAAAAAGCCTACTTCCATTCCTTCATTTTATGGCTTTATGACCCCTACATTCCTGGGTTTTTCAGTCCTCACACACTCTTTGGAACAATATCTTTCGAGTATTTATTGTTTGCCACTATCCCTTTAGTTAAACTGCTTCACCTCATGCATCGTTTTGTTTTGCTTTTGACATTTCACATTTTATATGGGGTAACACAATGCAAGTTGATCAACAACAACAAGAACAAGAGCAAAGTTGCTGGAAAAATCCCAGTAGGTCTGGCAGCATCCGTGAAGGGAAAAATAGAGTTAACGTTTCGGGTCTAGTGACACGAACTCAGAACAGTGAGCAAAGATCACCACTCTTTGCAATTATCATCTTTTGATTTCGTAGATATATCTGCCACTAACCTAACCCGTCGATCCAGGCTGAGGATTCATTACCACACAGGTTTGCTTTCCTGCACTGAATACTGGGTCCTTCTGTCTTGGAGTGAGAATCACACCAACATTTCTGACTCAGGAGGAGGGCCACTGCTGACTAAACCACACTGTATCCCAGATCCCCTCACGTTTTGCTGTATTGAACTCTATCTGCCATGTCATTTCCCATTCTGTTGGCCTATTGCAGCTGATCAGAATCATCCTCATTGTTTGAGCTCCTGCAAGCTTGGCAATCGTGGTAAATTTTGGAACTTCACGCTCTATTACTCATGTTGAGGTGTGCAATAATAAGATGGTAACTATACCAGGGGATTTCAACTTCCTCAACATTGCTTGAGATAGTCATAATCAGTGAATCATACAATATATGAGGCCCTTCAACCCACTGAGTCTGCACTATCAAGGACATACTACTATATACACTAGACCCACTGTCAACACACTAGGTCATAGCCTTGAACGTAATGACACGTCAAGTGCTTTTTAAAGATTCTGAGATTTCCCGTCTCAACTATAATCCCAGAGAGTGCATTTTAGACCCCTCTGGGTGAAAAAGGTTTTCCCCTAATCCCCTTTAAACCTACTGCCTTTCATTTTAAAATAATGTCCACCTTGTTATCGAGTGTAAAGTGCACAGTGTAAAGAGGAGTTGGATTTCTAAATACGCGTTCAGCAGAGTTTATTGTGTCAACATATAGAAGGTCCATCAAGGGACAGTCCAGTCCCAGATCTAATTCTTGGGAACAAAGTTGCCAAGTTGTTTAAGGTGGTAGTGGGCAGAATTTAGTGATAACAACCACTGTTATGAAAAAGAAAATGGTAGTTTGCAAAAAAAATAATTTTGGATTGGAGGAAGGCAGATGCTATTAAAATAAAGCAGGATCTGACCAAAGTAGAACAGGTTCAGCTACGTCTGGCAAATTCTACAGTAGAAAGTGAAGGTGTGATTGAGAAGAAAATGGGGAAAGCACAGGCCCAACATGTTTTCTTTGGGATGAAATTTGGACATAACAAGACAAAGAACCCTGGATGTGTAGGAATATTCAGAATTGGTTAAGAACAAAAAAAAGGCTTTCAGTAGGTGCAAAGGGAGCAAATGATGGAGGCCCCAGTGGAGTATAGAAAGCTCAGAGGGAACTTAAAGCAGTTAGGAGGAAACAGGCGCATGAAAAAACATGAAGATAAAATTTGACAGATCCCAAGATATTTCACAAGTACATTTAGGGGAAGAAGATAACCAGAGAAAGAATGGGGCCCATTAGGGTCCAGGGGCAAACTTTATACCGTACAGAAGGACACTGGTAGAGTGTTTCACTTTAGTCTACATTCAAGAGGAGGAAGATGGACGTAGAGAACTCGGGGACAGGGACTGAGGTACTTGAGCAGACTGACGTAGGGAGTGAGGCTTTGCCAGGCCTAAAAGTAAATAATTCTCTAGGTCTGAAGGGGTTGTATCGTATGCTGCAATGAGAGATGAGAGGAAATTACAGGGGCTCTGACCCAAACTTTCAATTCTTCTCTGGCTACAGGGGAATTGGTAGAGGACAACTAATGTGGTACCATTTTTCAAGGAGCGAGAGAGAGATATATCAGGAATTACAGACCAATGAATCTCACATCAGTGGGAGGGAAACAACTGGGGAAATTCTGGAGGAGAGAATTCATCTCCACTTGGAAATGCAAGGTCTGATCAGCATGGCTTCATCAAAGTGAGGTCACACTTCACAATTTTGATACAATTTTGCAAGGTATGTAGGTGCCCAGATTTTCACAAGGGTTTTGATAAGCTATAACACATTAGGCTACTTAATAAGATAATAGTCCATGATGTTGCTGTCGTATATTATCATGAACAGAGGACTGGCTCACTCATAGAAGACAGAATTGGGACAGGGAGGCATTTGCAGACTGGCAACCTGCAGCTAGCGGAGCGCCGCACAGATTAGTGCTGGGGACACAATTATTTATGAAATACATTAATGCCTTGAATGAGGAAAGAGAATATACTGTAGCTGATGACACAAAACCATGTGGGAAGGCAATTAGTAAGGAATAATCAAAAAGTCTGCAGAGAGATATTGACAGGCTAAGCAAATGGGCAAAAACTTAGCAGATGGAATATAATGTAGGGAAATCTGAGCGAATGTATTTTGGCAGGAAGAATAGAAAAGCTGGCTATTATTTAATGGAGAATGACTGCAGAAAGCTACAGAACAGAGGGATTTAAATATTCTCGTCTACGAATCACAAAAAGCAAGTATCCAAGTTCATTGGGTAATGAGGAAGGCAAATGGAATGGAATATAAAAGTATAGAGGTTTTGTTAAAATTGTACGAGGCAATTGTCAGATCTCAGCTGTAACACCGAGAACAGTTTTGGGACACATATCTAAGGATGTGGAGGAAGTTCAAATAAGTTCCAGGAGGTTAAGAAGATTGAGTCTGTTCTCGTTGTAATACAGAAGAATGAGATGCCACCTTATTGAAACTTAGAAGATTCTTGACAAGTTAGATGCGGAGAGTTTGTTTTCCCTTGTGGGAGAATCTAGGACCAGACGGAATAAGGGGTCACACATTTAAGACAGAGATTGGGAGGAATTTCTTCCCTCTGAGGGTTGAAAATCTGTGGAATTCTTTGCCACAAAAGACTATTGAGGCTGGTCATTAAGTAAATTTAAGGTTGAGATAGACAGCGGATATTGGGAAAAGGCAGGAAAGTAGACTTGAGAATTAACTGTTCTGCCATGGTCTCTTTGAATTGCAGGGCAGATTCAAAGGGCTGAATGGCCTATTTCTGCTTCTGTGCTCTATGCTTATATTGCAGCTGATGTCGTTTGTATGGATTTCAAAAACGCCTTTGACAAGGTCCCACATGTGAGACTGATAATAAAGGTAAACACATCTGGCACCACTGGCTGTTGCGACAAGGTAGTTCTAAAATGGCACAGTGGTAAGAGACAGAGCACAGAGGTAGAAGGCTGTTTGTGCGACTGGAAGCTTGTGTCAAATGGCGTACTGCAATGTTCCATATTGGGTCCCTCACTGTTCGTGATATATATAGCATAATGAGATATAGATGGGTTGGTCAGATGAGCAGATCAGTGGCAGACAGAATTTAATCCTGAAACATATCAGGTGATGCACATCGGAAGAAGTCACAAGACAAGGAGGTACTCAATGAATGGCAAGACACTAGGATGCTTAGGGGACACAGACGGATCATGGGGTGCTTGTCCACAGAACCTTGAAGGTGGCAGGACACGTTAACACGATGATTAAGAATGCAGACTGAGAACTTGCCTTTATCAGTCATGGCACAGATGGTTTCAGCTGGAAGGTTACGTTGGAATTGTATAGAACTTTGGTTTCGCCAAAGTTGGAATACTGTATGCAGTTCTCATCACCATGCTGTTGGAAGGATGTGATTGAATTGGAGGGGGTGCAGAGATTATTCACTAGGATATTGCCTGGGGCGGAGCACTTCAGCTATGAAGACTGGCTGGATAAGCTCCGGTTGTCGTCTTTAGAGCAGAGAAGGCTGAGGAGGGACGTGACTGAGGTGCAGAAGATTAGGAGGGGCAAGGTTAGCAAGCAGCTGTATCCTTAGTTGAAGGGTCAATAACAAGGAGACACAATTATGAGGTGAAGGGCAGGAGATGTAGAGGGGATTTGAGGAAAATATTTTTACCCAGAGGGTGGTGGTAATCTGGAATGCACTACCCAGAAGGGTCGTTGAGACAAGAGAGCTCACAACTTTTAACAAAGTGCTGGGATGAGCACATGAAATTAAAGGTTATTCTCCAAGTGCTGCAAAGTGGGACTAGTGCAGTTAGGTTTGCATAGACTTGATTGGCTGAAGGGCCTTTTGTATGCCATATTCCCAAATTCAAATCATGTATCTATCTCCAAAAATCAGTGTCCTAATACTTGGGAAACTGCTAATAGCGATCTTCTAATCTATTTATCATAACTTGCTGCTTCTGTCCTTCAGCCATCTTTTTTAACCAAATTTGATAGTGACCTATATATTCCATGAATCTCAATTTTATAAATCAGTCTTTTATGTGCACCTTCCCCTCATCCTTATCTAGGAAAGATTGCACTGCTTCATGAAGGCAGGCTAAAGTAATTCAGCATTACAGCCATACTCTGGTAGTATAATGACAGCATCAGTGACAGTACAATAAGTGCCTTATATCAATTGTTTCAAAACTGGGTTCTACAGTAGAGAGGTAATTGGAGATCTACAAACCAAATCATCTGTCATAACTTGAGATTAAATATATTGGAAAAAAGCATACTAACTGACGCGAGCTTCAATGGTGATAAATTAAATGTAACTAATTGGAACAGTAATATTCCTCTTCCAACCTTGCTAAGCAATGCCTCTCTGCACTGATAGGCGGGAAAGCTGCAGTCAAGAACAGATATTCACTATTTATCATCAAGTCGAAACAATTCTGGAATGCTTTTATTTGTCATGAATTTTTACTTATTGCAATTTGAAACTCGCAACTATATAGTGATGTGAAAAATATACAAAAGGATCCAGACCTTTTCTTGATTTATCAGGCTAACAATAGAAGAGCAATTGGATCAAGTGGATATACATTATGAGTGCCCGTATCAAACACCAGTCCAGGGACTGACAGATATCACAGTTAGAAGCAAATACACACATCGGGGCAGCACAGTGGCTCAGCGGGTTAGCACTGCAGCCTCACAGCACCAAGTACCCGGGTTCGATTCCAGCCTCAGGGAACTATCTGTGTGGAGTTTGCACATTCTCCCTGTGTCTGCGTGGGTTTCCTCCGGGTGCTCCGGTTTCCTCCCACAGTCCAAAGACGTGCTGACTCAGTGGATTGGCCATGCTAAATTGCCCATAGTGTTCAGGGGTGTGTGTGGGTTATAGGGGGATGGGCTGAAGTGCCTGTTTCCACACTGTCGGGAATCTAATCTAATCTCCATGATAACCGTCAGGAAGTAGCTTTTTAAAAAGATGATTAGAACACTTCTTTACATGTAGCCCTTTGTATTATGAATATGCAATTAATAATAGATAGGTTACTGATTGCTATTAATATGCAGGCATTCAATCAAAAAGGTTCGAGAACGATTGCCTACCTTAAAGGTTAAACACTGGAAGGAGCTCACATTTAGAAGGTAGAAGGAACTATGCAAAATCCATCAGATACTTGGAGAATCACCAAGCGATACAAAATATACACTGCTCCTCAAATGGATTCAAAGAGGAAATTGGTTAATATGTTAGAGCATATAGGGTCATAGCAACAAGGAGCAGGAATAGCAAGGACAGTATTTGCTGCCCATCCATAGTTCCTCCAAATTGTTTGACTATTTCAGAGTGCAGTTAAGTGTCAACCACATTATTGTGGATCTGGAGTCATATGGAGGTGAGATCAAATAAGAATGGCAGAGCTCCTTTCTTAAAGAACATCAGTGAATGAGTCAAGTTTTTATAACGGTGAATAGTGTAACAGTGACGGTGTAACCACCACTGAGACCAGCTTTGTTTATGATTATATCAATTTGAGCATGTGTTGGATAACTGGCCCCCTCAAGCCTGCTTCACCATTCAATAAGGTCGTGGCTGACTTGACTGCAATGTCGGCTCCACATTCCTACCTACCCCCAAAATTATATTGAACTGAATTCAAATTCCATCAGCTGTTACAGTGGAATTTAAGCCTATACTCTACAGCATTGTCCCAGGCCTCCGGATTACTAATCCTGTGACATTAATAGTGCTTCACTGACTACCCCAGCATGTCAATCCCCGTTCTGAGCATACTTCTTGGCTGAGGCGCCACATTTTCTGGAGTACAGAATTACAAAGTTCACCTCTCTGTGAGTGAAGAGGTTCCTCATCTATCGCTGTTGTTACATTTTATTCTGAGATTGATCTCAGGTTCTACAGCCTGATCTCTTAATTCAAATTACAATAACTTGGCTTTTCAAATGCCCTGTCACATTATCCTTGCCAAGAGATTGAATGTTAATGTTATATATGCAGCAGAACAAATGTCCATGTTGATTTTTCTTCATTAAAGTGCCGTCAACAATCTTATAGTCACCAATCTTATACAAGTGCATTTTGTCATGGGAGAGGTTGAATGAGCAAAATCGGACCTTCATTTCTTCCCCACCCCAGCCTCAAAAAGTTTTGTCTTCATTTCAAATTTTTCACATCCAATGGATAATTCTGTACCTTTCTGGTCCCTTCAAGAAGTGCATCCTACCCAAATTGTCCCGAGTGTCTCATCTTAAAAATGAGAATATTTTTTGATATCCTCACTCTCGAACCAATCCATTATATACTTAACATAGGATTCAGGTCAAGTTTGTTTTCCCCCCCACTGCTGTTTAACTTCCTGGCCAATGTCCCACGATTTCTCAAGAAACTATTAGTCTCTCTCTGTATCAGAACATTCTTCAAAAAACTAATACTTTCTCCAAATCTTGATATAACAACTGGCCAGTTTCGGTGCGAGATGAGTTCCACAGCGCAAACTCATACTTGAACCTTTTAGCCATATAAATCATTTGACAAGCAGATTCTAGGGAGTCAATCTGCAGGATCAAGTGACATCTGAAATGCTGTACATTTACTGCAAACAGTCAAGTTCAGTTTTTCTGGCTTCCACAAATCTTTGACAGCATGGCCGTGGGTGTGAATCACCGAGGTCTGGCCAAAATCAGTAAAATCCCTCTCCTTTTCTCATCTGAACACTGCCCCAGAGCAATATCATGTGAATGCACTGCACTTTCCACAGACATGGTGGCAATGCCCAGGTCTATCTCACCACCCCCTCATTCATTTCTTCCACTGTCTCTACAGAACCGGACAGTTTCCATCTATTAAATCTGGTACAGAACGAAGCCATTATCTTTGGTCCTTGAAAGGACGTCTGCTTGCTAGCTACTGGTTTTCGTTGTCCCCTTTGTTATTTTGACCCAGAGTTTAAATTCCCGCCACATAGGCCTGATGTCACAAAGTCTACTTATTTTCACATCCACAACATTTGGCCCCAGGTAAGTCCGTTAGTTCTGAAATCCTACCGCATTGATTAACTCTGAACATGACCATTCTGATGAATATCAAGTTGGCCTCCCAAGTTCTCCTTTTCTTTAACATGGCATCATTTAAAAGTCCATTGACTCTGTCTTAACACGCACCAAGTTCCATTCACCCATCTTTCTCTGCGCACTCTGATCTACAATGGCTCACAGTTAAGCAGTGCCTTGGTTTTCACATTGCTGTCCTGGCTTTCAAATCCCTCCCTGACCTGGCAACACCCATGCACATCCCCTGACAATGTCCAGCTCATAGCCACTCTAGGCACATTACGCCTTTAATTCCAGCCTCTCAACACAATTTGTGCTGTTCCATCATCGACAGCTTTACATTCAACTTCTTGGAGCCTAAGCTTTATAGAATTACCTTGCTGAACCTCTGCATCGTTCTTTCCTCCTTCAAAACAGTCCTTAAAATCTACCTCTGATGTGGTTTTAATCATCTACCTTCGGATCTCTTTCAGTACTCAGTATCAAATTTTACTCTTTCAAGCTCCTATGACATGCTTTGGGATGTTTTATAAAGTCATGTCATAGAAGCTGTTGTGGCAATTGCTCAGAATATGGTTATATTCTGGGCTGAAATTCTCCATGACACTCATCATTAAAGTATTTTTCTGTTATAAAATGGGTAAATAGTACAGTGACTTCAGGCCAAGGGATGATGTGGTTAAACGCCAAAGTTGCACTCCGTGCTATTAGCATCATGAAGACAGTGTCTCCCTTTCATTTGAAGAAATCTTCTGTATTTTCTCAAATACTTTCTTCATTGTACTTTTGTTGTTGATGGTTTCCAATGAACATAAACCATTACTTGCCTTTTCAATTTCAACCTTCCTCACGTTCTCTTAATTTCTTTTGCTGTACCTGATTTGAAACAAACCATTCCTCTTTTAATTCACTGTCCTCCTCAGTCCTTCATGTGGTTGTTTCCCAATCGTTAAGAAGACATCCTGTTGCTTTCCTCATTCACTCTAGTCTAAGATGCCTGGCTGCCCTTATCAGATTGCATTTTCAGCAACTTTATACACAAACGTCCTTTGAGTGGAAGGTTGTAAGGTCATGCCGAACTGATGTCTCAACAACTGCAAAACCAAGCTAATTGTAATCAATGACATCTGACAACAGGCAAGCAAGGAAGCTCACAACAAAACACAGCACGAGATTACAAATTCTGCAATGTGTGAATGTACTCACAACAGAGCGCTTTCTGGAGTCGGCGGATCTTCATTGCTGGCCGATAGGCAGAAAAACGCACGGTGTTTAAATCACCTGCATTCAAAAAAATCTTTAGATACATTTTTCCTAACTGTTAGTACAAACCATTTCAATTGGAACACATTCTCAACTACTCTGCAATGAATACAGGGGGATAAATATCTGCCAAAAAATACAAGGCGCAGTAAAAGGAAATGATAACTACTAGGTTCAATTTATTTCCACATATTTTCAAGGATGGGAACATCACTGACAGGACCAGCATTTGTTACCCATTCCTCATGTAGGTGGTCAAAAGCTACATGAAATTCTTGTCATAACTGGCAAACAGCATCTGGTGGAACTCAAGGAAGTCTCACTGTCAGCTTTATAGTAGGAGGGAAACGATTCAGATAATCACGCTTGGTGTAAAGCCTGCATTCTTGCCGCCTGGTTTTTCAGGGCCACAAAGGGTTTTGAGATCTGAAATTATATATTTGACTCATGAGCACACATCAAATGCAAGTTGCCATGGATGCTACTCTGACAATTCTACGTTGCATGCAGCAAATACCTGATGAAATGACGTAGAGGAGGCCAGATATTGCCAATACTGGGATATCAGAGCTCAACGCTTAAAGTCCTTCAATGACACATTGCTGAAAGTATGATCACCAGGAACATGAATAGCCCCTCTGCCAGAGTTATTTAAAGACACTGTCAGCTACTTGCAGATTAATTACTTACGGATTCATAGAGCATACAAACATAGAACAGTACAGCACAGGACAGGCCCTTCAGCACACAGTGTTGTGCTGAGCTTTTACCCTCAACCTAACGTCGAGCGAACCTCCACCCTTACCTTATACTATCATCCATATGCCTGTCTAATAGCTGCTTAAATGCTCCTAATGAAGCTGACTCCACTCCCCTCTCTGGCAATGCATTCCACGCTCCTGCCACTCTCTGAGTAAAGAACTTACTTCTCACATCTTGCCTATATCTACCTCCACTTACTTTTAAACTCTGCCTCCTCATAAGAGCTACCTTCACCCTCGGAAAAAGTCTCTGGCTATCCACTCTCTATCGATATTCATACCAGTCATTGCCAAAATGTATGTGTGTTGATATTTTTTAGACTTCTTTAAAGTTGCCAAGGTCCACATCTAAGTTCTGAAGGACTCTGTGAAAACTTCAAGGCTGCTACACAAATCATTCACAGACATGGATGCAGTAATAGACATCTGCAAAAAACCATGTTGGTCAATGCTTCACATCCTGGCAAATGTCATCATGCTTTCAAGTTGCAAGTCTGCTTTGCCAGCCACTTTTGGCCATCAAAAAATTAAGGGGTAGCTACTGAGCTAAAGAGCCAAGCAACTAACAACTGGGCTTCTGACTCTTACACACAACATAGAACATAGAAAAGTATAGCACAGTGCAGGCCCTTCGGCCTACGATGTTGTGCCGTGGAATAATCCCAATCCAAAAATAACCGAACCTAACTTACATTCCCCTCAATTCACTGCTGTCCATGTGCATGTCCAGCAGTTGCTTAAATGTCACTAATGGCTCTGCTTCCACCACTACCACTGGCAAAGTATTCCATGCACTCACAACTCTCTGGGTGAAGAACCTCCCTCTGACATCTCCTCTATACCTTCCTCCTAACACCTTAAAACTATGCCTCGTGGCAGTCAATCCTGCCCTGGGGAAAGGTCTCTGCCTATCGACTCTATCCATTCCTCTCATTACCTTGTACACCTCGATCAGGTCACCTCTCTTCCTCCTTCTCTCCAGAGAGAAAAGTCCGAGCTCAGTCAACCTCCTCAACCTGGTAAACCTCCTTTGCACCCTCTCCAAAGCCTCCACATCTTTCCTATAATAGGGCAACCGGAACTGGAGACAATATTCCAGTGTGGTCTCACCAGGGTTTTGTAGAGCTGCAGCATAACCTCGCGGCTCTTAAACTCGATCCCCCTGTTCATGAAAGCCAAAACACCATCTGATTTCTTAACACCCTTATCCACTTGTGTGGCCACTTTGAGGGAGCTCTGCACTTGAACACCAAGATCCTGCTATTCCTATACACTGCAAAGAATCTGCCTTTAATCCTATATTCAGCATTTAAGTTCGACCTTCCAAAATGCATCACCTCGCATTTATCCAGGTTGAACTCCATCTGCCATTTCTCAGCCCACCTCTGCATACTGTCAATGTCTCGCTGAAGCCTGCAATAACCCGATACTATCAATGGCACCTCCAACCTTTGTGTCAGCAGCAAACATACTAACCCACCCCTCAACCTCCACATCCAAGTCATTTCTAAAAACTACAAACAGCAGAGGCCCAAGAACAGAGCCCTGCGGGTCACCACTCAGCACTGACCTCCAGGCAGAATATTTACCATCTACAACCACTCTCTACATCCTGTCAGCCAACCAATTCTGAATCCACACAGCCAAGTCACCCTGATTTCCATACCTCCTGACTTTATGAAAGTGCCTGCCGTGGGGAACCTTATCAAATGCTTTGCTGATGTCCATGTACACCAAATCCACTGATATAGATCTCGAGTTAAAAGTAACAGTGATGATGAAACTATCATAAATTGTTGTAACAGAAAACTGAATTCACTAAACTATTCTTCAGGGAAGGGAATCTGCTTTCCTAAGCAATTCTGGTATATGGCTTCAAATTCACTGGAATATGGCTGACTCTCTACTGACTTCCAAAATGGCCCACCAAGCCATTCCTGGATGGGAAATGAATGTTAGCCTTGCCAGCAGTGCTCTCATCCTGTGAAAGAATGCTTTAAAAAAAAGTGGATTTAATAAATGTAGAAGTAAGTAACAAAACAGGACAAAACAACTCAAAAAGGCTTTGAAGGATAACACTACTAAGTCCTGTTCTTCTTCCTTACTTTATGCTATCTGTACGCAGAACTGTATTTGAAATTACAATTTGACACCTGCCTGATGCACATCACACATAAAGACATCCTGAGGCATCCCAAAACTCAATCTGTTAACCAGTTCCAATTCAAGCCATTAGGAAATCAACCTCTGGATGTCGGGTATGGGTTGCCTGAACAAGCATAAACTCTTCCCTTTTTATATATACCACCAAGCAAATAGCAGACAATTAGGTTTAATGCAGAAACGGTTTTAGGTTTTGGTTGGCAAAATCAGGGCAGAACTTATACACTTAATGGTGAGGTCCTCAGCAGTGTCGCCAAACAAACTTGGGGAGCAGGTTCAGAGTTCCTTCAAAGTGGAGTTGCAGGTAGAGAATAAGGCGTTTAATATGCTTGCTTTTGTTGGTCACAGCACTAAATATAGAAGTTGGGAAGTCATGTTGCAGCTACAAAGGACATTGGTTCGGCCATTTTTGGAATACTGCATTCAATTCAGGTTTCCTTGCTATAGGAAAGTTGTCGTGAAATTTGAAAGGGTTCAGAAAAGATTTACAAGAACATTGCCAGGGTTGAAGGGTTTGACTGTAGGGAGAGGCTGCTTTCTCTCAAGTACCTGCTTCAAAATCTTCCCACCCCCCAGCCTCATCTCATATCCAGCCCGACTGATCCAGACTGATCACAAGGTAACAATGTGACCACCTCTGAATGGCACTTCTCACAAGACATTCGAAAAAAGTCGCTCAGCCACATCATTTCTTTTTCTGGCAACAGAAGTTTTAATTGCAATAAATTACAAAGAATTAACGAAAAGAAAAGCATGCTGCTGTTCGACTCTTCAGAAATATGACAAATCCCAAATTTCCAGTTAAATCTTGGTAAAAATGGAGTGACGAAAATCATCTGCACGCAA
Source organism: Stegostoma tigrinum (assembly GCF_030684315.1). Lineage (NCBI taxonomy): Eukaryota > Metazoa > Chordata > Chondrichthyes > Orectolobiformes > Stegostomatidae > Stegostoma > Stegostoma tigrinum. The sequence goes on along the minus strand of NW_026728209.1, from coordinate 167,973 downwards.
CGGGGTGGCCTGTTCTTGAATCCATAGTATTTATGTAGCCGATCTTGTTCAGTTTCTGGTTAATAGTAACACCTCTGATGTTGACAGTGGGGGATGCAGCGATGGTAACAGCAATAAATATCAAGAGATGATGGCTGAATTCTCCCTTGTTGGAGATGGCCATTGCTTGGCACTTGTGTGGTGCAAATATTACCGAGCACTTATCAGCCTAAGCCTGGATAATATACTGGTCTTGCTGCATTTAAACATGGACTGCTTTATTATCTAAGGAGTTGGAAATGGTACTGAACATTGTGGAGTCATCAGTGAACATCCCCACTTCTGACTTTATAGAGAGAAGCTGAAGCAGCACAGATGTTTGGGCCTTGGATGCTGCCCTGACGAACGCTGAAAGAGATGTTCTGGAGGTGAAATGACTATGTCTAACAATCACAAACGTTTTCCTTTGTGCTTGGTATGACTCCAATTCACAAAGACCTTTTCCCTGCCTTACAAGAATCTAAGTCCACCTTAAAATATTCAATGACCCCAACTCTGTCATCTTATGAGGCAGCTAGTTCCAATGTCATACAACTATCAGAGAAAAAATGCTCTGCTCATCTGTCCTGAAGTGGCAAGTCCAAATTTTGCATAAGTGTCCCGAGTTCAGCGCACGCCAAAGGAGAGGAAAAATCTTTCTACATATTCCTCATGAAGACCATTCGGAATCATACATACTTCAAGGAAATCACCTCCTTACTCTTCTCAACCTCAGCAAAAACAAGCCCAGTCCTTCTAAGACAACAAAGTGTGGAGCTGGATGAACACAGCAGTCCAAGCAGCATCCCTGGAGCACAAAAGCTGATGTTTCGGGTCTAGACCCTTCAGCCTCTCTGATGAAGGGTCGAGGCCCGAAACGTCAGATTTTGTGCTCCTAAGATGCTGCTTGGCCTGCTGTGTTCATCCAGCTCGACATATTGTTATCTCGCATTCTCCAGCATCTGCAGTTACCATTATCTCTCCAAAATAAAGGCTGATGTCTTTCAAAACCCAATGTCAGATTTTGCAGACAGTCCTTACCATGGAAAAATACTAAATATGTATAAAGAAGAAAACTGGAGGTGAAACCATTCAAACAATTTTCATTGGCACAACAAATGTTCAAACTGTAAAAGCAGGTTAAGCACCTGTATATGAGGAAACTGTACTCAAACTTTGACCAGACACTTAGAGCTAACAAATGCGAGAAATATCCATTTCTTTCTGGATTACCAATTTTGCTGTTGGGAAAATAGGCCTAGACTTAGCAATGTAAATTCAAACAAGATAGCAACCTCTCAGATCTCAACACTCACAGTCGTAGAGTTCTGTTTTCACAGGTTAGAGTATAATCGCATCAAGTACAATACACCAAATCTTCTTTGGTACCTTTTCCTTCCATAAAACTGTTTTTAGTAGATGCGCACAGAATTCATTTTATACACGTTGAAAAGTTCAAGAGGCCAGTTCCAGCACTTTGACTTGCATCTTCTTCATCATCACAACAGAACAAAATAAAGACTCACTCTTTGTAAGTCACGTGTTCAATTTTTAGTGACAAGGTGAAGTGCGAGAACTGCTCACTTGATGTTAAAATCTCTTAACTATGTACCTATATATTTCAATTCTGCGAAATATGTGGAATGAGTTCGAGAAAAGGATTAATTTTGTTGCTCTGGGAGAGAGCTGGTACAGATAAAATAGGTTGAATGGCCTCCTCCCATGCTAAAAATGTCCGTAACTATTCTTGGCGCTGCTAAATTAAAGTGGGCATCCTTTCATTATGACTGTGAGGCGCAGCATGTTACGATAGATGGCATAATGGAGAAATCCTTTGTTATTAATGAATTTGTCGGCACTAGGCATCCTTCCGAAGTCAAATGTTTGACATGTACCTGTTGCACTGACTTGGTTCCAAACACTTATAATGTGGAGGTGCTGGTGTTGGACTAGGATGGACAAAGTCAGAAGCCACATGGCATCAGGTTATAATCTGACAGGTTTATTTGCAATCACACAAGATTTGAAGTGCAGTCCCTTCATCACGTGCGGTCAGAGAGGAAAACACACAGACACACAATTTATACGCAGAGAGGTCAAAAGATCATACAACTGGTGTGAGTGGAGTGTCAGATAATAAGTCTTCATCCAGGACGTTTGTTTATTTGCAGATATTTTGTTGAAGAAGCACACAACTTGTAGTTACAGTCAGTGTGGTATCTTATAAATTCTTGCTTTTGAAATAAAGTTTAAAACTCTGAGACAGATTCTGAACACAAGCCTCTAAACTACAAGTCAGAGTCTGACCTGAGATGTCACCTTGTACATTCCTGTTGCGCTGCCTGATTATCATGACAACACAGCACTGACATTGACTTTATAAACACTTCACTTGCCTTTAACACTCTTGGTCGCCTGGAAAGAGTTATTATCTGACACTCCACTCAGGCCAATTCTATGATCTTTTGATCTCTCTGCTTATAAGCTGTGTGTCTGTGTGGTCACCTCACGAACTGCACCTGATGAAGGGGCTGCACTCCAAAAGCTTGTGTGAATTGAAATGAACCTGTTGGACTATAAGCTGGTGTCATGTGACTTCTGACTTCACACAGTTGTAGCATATGTTTTCAATCCTACCATGACTTGACAATAAGCCAACTTCTTAAAATTTATAAAATGAGAAGTATGTCTAACCTTGAGCCTTTAAAAAAGGAAATATTACAACCATAGTATTCCCCATGGTAGTCTCATTCAGAAGGTCAGGAGGAATGGGATACAGGGGAACTTAGCTGCTGGGATACAGAATTGGCTGGCCAACAGAAGACAGCGAGTGGTAGTAGAAGGAAAATATTCTGCCTGGAAGTCAGTGGTGAGTGGGGTTCCACAGGGCTCTGTCCTTGGGCCTCTACTGTTTGTAATTTTTATTAATGACTTGGATGAGGGGATCGAAGGATGGGTCAGCAAGTTTGCAGACGACACAAAGGTCGCAGGTGTCGTTGACAGTGTAGAGGGCTGTTTGTAGCCTGCAGCGGGACATTGACAGGATGCAGAGATGGGCTGAGAGGTGGCAGATGGAGTTCAACCTGGATAAATGCGAGGTGATGCATTTTGGAAGGTCGAATTTGAAAGCTGAGTACAGGATTAAGGATAGGATTCTTGGCAGTGTGGAGGAACAGAGGGATCTTGGTGTGCAGATACATAGATCCCTTAAAATGGCCACCCAAGTGGACAGGGTTGTTAAGAAAGCATATGGTGTTTTGGCTTTGATTAACAGGGGGATTGAGTTTAAGAGTCGTGAGATCTTGTTGCAGCTCTATAAAACTTTGGTTAGACCGCACTTGGAATACTGCATCCAGTTCTGGTCGCCCTATTATAGGAAAGATGTGGATGCTTTGAAGAGGGTTCCGAGGAGGTTTACCAGGGTGCTGCCTGGGCTGGAGGGCTTATCTTATGAAGAGAGGTTGACTGAGCTCGGTCTCTTTTCATTGGAGAAAAGGAGGAGGAGAGGGGACCTAATTGAGGTATACAAGATAATGAGAGGCATAGATAGAGTTGATAGCCAGAGACTATTTCCCAGGGCAGAAATGGCTAGCACGAGGGGTCATAGTTTTAAGCTGGTTGGTGGAAAGTATAGAGGGGATGTCAGAGGCAGGTTCTTTACACAGAGAGTTGTGAGAGCATAGAATGCGTCGCCAGCAGCAGCTGTGGAAGCAAGGTCATTGGGGTCATTTAAGAGACTGCTGGACATGCATACGGTCACAGAAAATTGAGGGTGCATACATGAGGATCAATGGTCGGCACAACATTGTGGGCTGAAGGGCCTGTGCTGTGCTGTGCTGTACTGTTCTATGTTCTATGTTCTATGTTCATAGTACAGTCTGGCAGTAAGGACAGAACGAATGATTTAATCGACTGTGTTTGACACCTCACAATTAATCCCCCTGATGGAAGAAAGGTTGGCTGTGTTCTCTTTCTTCAGGAACATCCAGCTAATACCACCTTACTACTGCTTGTTTTATTCATCTGGTGTTCCATCTAATTCCTTTCAGTCTTGGTCAAACCTTCATGTAATTTATTTTAATTTTCAATAAAATAAATTTAACTTTATATTCCACAATTTCAACATTTCCTTTGAAGGTTTGAATGGTTCACTTAGTACACTGCACATGTTGTGTTCATAATTGGAGAAGATGGTGGAAAAATCAAGATATATTGACAAGTAAACAAATGGCTAACTTCTGCTTTCTTGTCAGTAAAGCCTTTTGAACAGAACATAAAGTTGCGCAACTACGTAGAGATAACAATTTAAAAGTGGGAAGACCACTGTTTGTGGTCCCCACACCAATCTCTGTTCACTACCTACGGACTGCATTACTCCTCCTTGGCAACAATGTTATGTTACGCTTGTCTCAGCACAACCTTGGCATCTTGTTTATCCCACGATGAACGTCCGACCACACATTCATGCAATCCCTAAAGCTGTCTCTTTACATCTTTTTAATACTGCCTACCTGTCTCTTGTCTTGGCTCATTAGCAGTGAAACCTTCATCTGGAACTACTTCACTTCTGGACCTGACAACTCCAATGCATTCCCTGTTTGAGTCCCACATTTGCCCATTGAAAGCTTGATGTCGTCTAAAACTCCACTGCCCGAGTCTCATCTTGAACCAAATCCTATTCTCTGTACTTTCTACCTGACTGACAGTATTAACAGTAATTTTATTAAATTCTCATTTTTGTTTACAAATCGTTCCTTGGCTCTGCCAATCGCTATTTTCGTAATCTCCACCAGTCCAACCATAATTCAGGATATCTGCACTCGTCTAATTATGTCCTCTTGCCCACTCTTGATTTCAAACGGCCCACTACTGGTTGCCAAACATTTAATTGTGTAGGCTTCAAACCCAAGAAGAGACTTCCTACACCTTCAGCGAGCAAACTCACATCCAGAACCTCAACCTGAGCAACAAATCTTCGCAAAACTCACTAACTTCCGACACCTCTTAGCCTCTGTACATTTCCTCTTTTAAGGCACTTTTTAAAAGAATCCTCTTTGATCAAGCTCTTGATCATCAGAACTAACTACTTAATAAGGCTCAGTTGTATTCTGGGATCGTTAATACTCCTTTCAGATGTCTTCAAAGTTTCTCTCCAATAAAGAGATTACATAAGTGGTTGAAGTCATTGCCAAGCAGAGGGGGGCGAATTGGGGAGTGATTTCAAAGAGCTATGATATGCCAGGAGACCGCCTTCCACACGCCAACTCTGATTCTACAAAAGCAAAAATGATTTTCAGACTTGGGAAGATCCTTCAAAAATGTCACAAGTAACCAGCTTTTGGGCAGAGTCGAGCTGCTGAGATGATAGACCAGGATTTAGGGGTACCAGTAGTGATAATATGCTGAACACAATCAAATTTTGAGGTTGTAGAATGATGTGGTCTTCAGCATTTTTGACACTTTGACCATTTTCCTTCCTTTCCACACAACAAGTCAAATAGCAGCAGCACAATGTTGCATGGCCGCTCAAGCCTGCTCCACCGTTGATGATGATTGTGGCTGGTCTTCCACATCAATTAAACTATTGCTCATATCTCATCCGCTTTTCAAAACATCGATTTATTCACGTGTAGCATCCCTCTCGCTAACTTCATGAGAATTCATTCCAATCACTGAACTAACGCTGACCCACCCCAGGTCAAAAAATTCAGCTGAGATCAGGAACTGATCTCGCCTGTATGGCTGAGCTGGCTTTTAAAAAGTTTGCCAGTGAGATAGTCCCAGTGAGAAACATTCATTCAAAAAAATAGAATTGCATGGATTGCTCTCCAATCCTAAACTCTATTCAAATTCAGTTGGCTGAACGGTTGGTTTGTGATGCAGAGTGATGCCCTGCAGAGAGGGCTCAATTGCCACACCAGTGACCTTACCACAAAGGGTCTTCGCCTCAACCGCTCTACTTGCCTGAGGCATGGTGATCTTCAGGTTAAATCATAACCAGTTGTATCTCTCTAAGGAGTGGCCAAATGGCGTGGTAAGGCTTTACCTTTAATCCTGATAACATGGCAACAAGCAGATAACTCAGCTGATGTCACTGACTAATAGAATCCTCAATTATACTAATATTACCGATGTGATATCATCAGAAGGCATGCTCAACGAAGTTTTAATTTGCAAATTAAGTTAACAACCATTCAATCAATATTACTTCACTACTCATATTACTGATCGTCTCGATACAACATTATGGTTACATCTGTTCATAAGTGAAGTGTAATGTAATTGCACTTACTGTGGTTTTATCAATGTGATCCTGCAATGAGTCAATAAGCAGTTCACCCACAGGTTGCCAATCAGTGCGGACCCCTTCAGCTGTTATCACATGAGCCTCATGATCATCCAGAGCTTTCTGCAGTTCTTGAAGTTTCTCCAACACCTTTTCCACCTGTTCCTGCCAGTTGCTCGCATGGATTTTCAATTGCTCCCAAGTTTCCTTCACTTCTATTGACTGTTTGCGGACAGCTTTGGCAATTCTCTGGGCTCTCTCTTCCGGGGTAGGTTCTGGAAATATGAAGTGCAAATAATTTATCAACTATTCATGACTTGGATCTATAGAACTTAAGTTTTCTTTCTAAACCCCTTTCCTCTAAAAAGTCTCTCTGGACTTTCTCCTGAAATTGGGAATATATAGTATAAGACTAAAGATTTTATGACAGGCACATCAATGACAAATTCTCTAATTAGCTAGCAGGTCGCGGAGCCATTAACAGGGAATCACGCAGAGCCAATGCCAAGCCGAATAAAATTCTGCAGATATTTGAAATTTATGACTCCCAAGGAAACTTTAAAAAAGGAGAAGGATTAGAGTGACTAAATGGGTAAAATTCTCAACAAAAGATACGAACAATCCTTTCAGGATCTCTTTCGTAGCTATGAAACAAACATCCAACATAAACCAACTTTCATCTTTCAGGGCTGGCAAGTTAGAATGATAAACCCAAAGTCTACCCTGCATAGTTCTCTCTAGAGCTCACTTAATGAGGTTCTTAAGAGATATAGACACAACAAAGTGTGCAGCTGGATGAACACAGCAGGCCAAGCAGCATCTTAGGAGCACAAAAGCTGACATGTTGGACCGAGACCTTTCATCAGAAAAGGGGGGGGGTGAGGGTTCTGAAATAAATAGGGAGAGGGGGGAGGCGGATCGAAGATAGATAGAGGAGAAGATAGGTGGAGAGGAGACAGACAAGTTAAAGAGGTGGAGATGGAGCCAGTAGAGGTGAGTGTCGGTGGGGAGGTAGGGAGGGGATAGATTTGTCCGGGGAGGACGAACAGGTCTCGGGGGTGGGAAGCGGTTAGGAAGTAGGAGATGGGGGTGGGGCTTGAGGTGGCAGGATGGGCTAGGTGGGCTGGTTTTGGGATGCGGGAGGGGGAGGGGAGATTTCGAAGCTTGTGAAGTCGACATTGATACCACGGAGACGCAGGGTTCCCAAGCGCAATACGAGGTGCTGCTCCTGCAACCTTCAGGTGGCATCGTTGTGGCACTGCAGGAGGCCCAGGGTGGACATCCTATCTGAGGATTGGGAGAGTCAAAACAGTTCACGACTGGGAGGTGCAGTTCTTTAATGCATTGAGCATAGGTGATTGGCAAAGCAGTCCCCAAACCTCCATTTGGTTTCCCCGATGTAGAGGGGGCCACAAAGGGATCAGCGGATACAGTATACCACATTAGCAGATGTGCAGGTAAACATCTGTTTGATGTGGAAATTCTTCCTGGGGTCTGGGATGGGGGTGAGGGGGGAGGTATTGGGACAAGTGAATTTTAAACATTATGCTGACAATATTTGTGGATATATAGGGAAAAGTGCTGGGTGTAGGGGGTGCTGGAGGCGAGTGTGGAGCGGATAAGGGAGTCACCTAAGTGTGGAGGGAAAAATGTCTTTGGTGTGGGGTCGGATCGCAGATGGCAGAAGTGTCGGCGGACGATGCATGGAATCCGGAGGTTGGTGTGGTGGTAGGTGAGGGTGAGGAGGACACTGTTTTGGTAGTTATTATGGGGAGCGGGTATGAGGGATGAGTTGTGGGAAATGCGGGTGACACGGTTGAGGGCGTTTTTGACTATTGAGGAGGGGGATGTTGTGGTCCTTGAACAACCCTCAACAATTTCTCTTTCAATTCCTCCCACTTCCTACAGACAAAGCGGGTGGCCAGTGTACCCACCTGGGCCCAAGCTACGCCTGCCGCTTTGTAGGTTACATGGAACGCTCCCTCTTCCGTACCTACACTGGCCCTAAACCCCACGTCTTCCTCCGTTACATTGGTGACTGTATCGGCACTGCCTCGTGCTCCCACAAGGGGCTCTAACATCCACTTCAGCAACACCTTCCTCCCGAACTTTAAGTTCACCTGGACAATCTCTGATACCTCTCTCCTTCCTGGACCTCTCTATTTCCAACCACCAAGAAACAAATATCCATTTCAAGTCCACCAACTCCCACCAAATTCCCGCAACAATTCATCCACTTTCCCCATTCCTTTGACTCTGCATCTGCTCCCAGGATGAGGGATTCTACTCTCGTATATCTCAGATGTCCTCATTTTTCAAGGACCACAACTTCCCCCGCTCAGTGGTTGATAACGCCCTCGACCGTGTCTCCAGCATTTCCTGCAACAAATCCGTCTCACCCCACCCCACAACAACAACCAAAACAAAGTCTCCCTCGTGCTCACGTACCACCCCACCAACCTCCGGATACAACGCATCAGTTCCTTCGAAACTTTGATATTCCCTGGGAGGCTACAGAGGAGGTGGTGGAGCCTTTGGCCTTCATCTTTGAGTCCTCATTGTCTACAGGTTTAGTACCAGAGGAATGGAGGGTTGCAAATGTTGTGCCTTTGTTCAAGAAGGGCAGTAGAGATGACCCAGGTAATTATAAACCATTGAGCATTACATCTGTTGTCGGAAATGTTTTGGAAAGGGTTATAAGAGATAGGTATTATAATCATCGAGCAAGCACCAATTTGATTGGAGATAGTCAACATGGATTTGTCAAGGGCAAGTCATGTCTCACAAACCTCACTGAGTCATTTCAGAAGCTGACGAAGCATGTGGATGAGGGTCGGGCAGTTGACGTGGTGTACATGGACTTCAGTAAAGCCTTCGATAAGGTTCCACATGGTAGGCTACTGGAGAAAACATGGAGACATGGGATTGAGGGAGATTTAGCAGGTTGGATTAGAAACTGGCTTTCAGTAAGAAGGCAACCAGCCGTGGTTGATGGAAAATATTCAGCCTGGAGTCTGATTACTAGTGGTGTGTCTCAAGGATCTGTTTTGGGACCACTGCTGTTTGTCATTTTCACAAATGACTTGGACGGAGGCATTGGTAGATGGGTTACTAAGTTTGCAGATGACACTAAAGTCGGTGGAGTGGTGGGCAATGTGGAAGAATGTTGCAGGTTGCAATGGAAACTTGGATGAACTGCAGAATTGGGCTGAAAGGTGGCAAATGGAGTTCAATGTGGATAAATGTGAGGTGATTCACTTTGGGAGGAATAATAGGAAGACAGAATATTGGGTCAATGGAAAGATTCTTGGTAGTGTTGCTGTGCAGAGGGATCTTGGTGTTCATGTACGTAGATCCCTGAAAATCGCCACCCAGTTTGATAGTGCTGTTAAGGCGGCTTACGGTGTATTAGCTTTTATTGGTAGAGGGATTGAGTTCCAGAGCCGTGATGTCATGCTGCATCTGTCCAAAAAGCTAGTGCGGTCTCACTTGGAATACTGTGTACAGTTCTGGTCACCCCATTCCAGGAAGGATGTGGAAACATTGGAAAGGTGCAGAGGAGATTTACCAGGATGTTGCCTGGTCTGGAGTGAAGGACTTCTGAAGAAAGGCTGAGGGACTTGGGTCTGTTCTCGTTGGAGAGAAGATGGTTCAGAGGGGATTGAATAGAGACATACAAGATGATCAGTGGATTAGATAGGGTGGACAGTGAGGGTCTTTATCCGAGGATGATGATGTCAGCTTGTATGGGGGGGGCACAGCTAAACATTGAGGGGTGATAGATTTGAGATAGATGTCGGAGGCAGGTTCTTTACTCAGAGTGGTAAGGACGTGGAACCCCCTGCCTGCCAATGTAGTTAGCTCAGCCACATTAGGGGCACTTAAACAGTCCTTGGGTATGGATGATAATGGGATCATGTAGGGGGATGGGCTTAGATTAGTTCACCGGTCCGCCCAGATTGTTGCAATGGGCAAAAAAGCACACCATTGTCTCTACTTCCCAGGAGGCTAAGGTCATTCTGTGCGTCCACAAGGACAACTTTCACTGATGTACCACAGAAAGCATCCTATCTGGATGCATATCACAGCACGGTTCCTTCAGCTAAACAATCACAAGTTATTATGGCTCCTGCCTTTCTTCTTCAAGGCAGAATTGGTTCTGCTTTGTCATAACTATATTGGGAGAAAATCCATGCTCAGTCCAAGTTAATTCTTCCAACAATTGAGATACCATGGAATACTGAGCAATGAGTTGGTGTGAGAGAGAGAGAGAGAGAGACAAAGACAGAGAGGTTGGTCGGCGGGGCCGGGGGTGGAGGGAGACAGGGACAGAGAGAGAGAGAGAGAGAGAGAGAGAGAGAGAGAGATGGGCGATAAGGGAGAGAGAGAGAGAGAGACAGTCAGACAGACAGAATGGGTGACAGAATGTGAGCGTGTGAGTGCCTGCATCAGACAGTGTGAGAGATGTTGCTGAGGTGGAGATAGTTGAGAGTGTCAATCACCAACGATCTCTCCTGGTCCACCCAGATCGTTGCAATGAGTGAAAACAGCACACCAATGTCTCTATTTCCCCAACAGCAGCTTCTTCACCGCTGCTATTGGACATCTGACAAAGGAAGTCAGGAAACATATCAAAGAAAAAGAGACAGCCTATAAAATGGCCAAGAGCACTGGGAAATCAGAAGATTGGGAAGGCCACAAAAACAGACAGAGGATAACAAAGAGAGCAATCAGGAAGCAGAAGATCATATATGAAGGTAGGCAAGCTAGTAATATTAGAAATGACAGTCAAAGCTTTTTTCAATACGTAAGAAGCAAACGAGAGGCAAAAGAAGATATTGGGCCGCTCCAGATTGATTCTGGAAGGCTATTGATGGGAGAAAAGGAAATAGCTGAAGAACTTAATAAGTACTTTGCGTCAGTCTTCACAATGGAAGAAATGAGTAGTATGCCAACAATTAGGGAGAGCCGGGGGCAGAGTTGAGTACGGTAGGCATTACAAAAGAGCAAGTGCTAGAAAAGCTCAAGGGTCTAAAAACTGATAAATCTCCTGGCCCCGATGGGCTACATCCTAGAGTTCGGTGGGAGGTGGCTGAGGAAATCGCAGAGGCTTTGGTCGTGATCTTTCAAAAGTCACTGGAGTCAGGGAAAGTCCCAGATGATTGGAAAATTTCTGTTGTAACTCCCTTGTTTAAGAAAGGATCAAGGCAAAAGATGGAAAATTACAGGCCGATTAGCCTAATCTCGGTTGTTGGTAAAATTCTAGAATCCATTGTCAAGGATGAGATTTCTAAATTCCTGGAAGTGCAGGGTCAGATTAAAACAAGTCAGCATGGATTTAGTCAGGGGAGGTCATGCCTATTCGAATTCTTTGAAGAGGTGACAAATATGTTAGACCAGGGAAACTCAGTAAATGTTGTCCATCTAGACTTCCAATAGGCCTTTGATACAGTGCCTCACGGGAGGCTGCTGAGCAAGGTGAGGGCCCATGGTGTTCGAGGTGAGATACTGGCTTGGATTGAGGATTGGCTGTCTGACAGAAGGCAGAGAGTTGGGTTAAAAGGCTCTTTTTCGGAATGGCAACCGGTGACGAGTGCTGTCCCGCAGGGTTCAGTTTTGGGGCCGTAGCTGTTCGCCTTATATATTACTGATCTGGATGAAGGGACTGGGGCATTCTGGCGAAGTTTGCCGAAGATACGAAGATAGGTGGACAGACAGGTCCTACTGAGGAGGTGGGGAAGCTGCAGAAAGATGTAGACAGTTTAGGAGAGTGGTCCACGAAATGGCTGATGAAATTCAATGTGAGTAAATGTGAGGTTTTGCACTTTGGTAAAAAGAATACAGGCATGGACTATTTTCTAAATGGTGAGAAAATTTGCAAATCAGAAGTGCAAAGGGATCTGGGAGTGTTGGTCCAGGATTCTCTACAAGTTAACTTGAAGGTCGAGTCCGTAATTAAGAATGCGAATGTAATGTTGGCGTTTATCTCAAGAGAGTTGGAATATAAAAGCAGCCATGTGCTTCTGAGGCTTTATAAGGCTCTAGTTAGGCCCTATTTAGAAAACTGTGTCCAATTTTGAGCCCAACACTTCAGGAAGGACATAGTGGCCCTGGAGCGTGTCCAGCGGAGATTCACACGGATGATCCCTGGAATGCTAGGTTTAATGTATGATGAACGGCTAAGGATCCTGGGATTGTCCTCGTTAGAGTTTAGAAGGTTGAGGGGCGATCTAATAGAAACTTACAAGATAATGTATTGTTTAGAAGGGGTGGACGCTCGGAAGTTGTTTCTGTTAGGCGGGGAGACTAGGACCCGTGGGCACAGCCTTAAAATTAGAGGGGGTAAATTTAAAACTGAAATGAGACGACATTTCTTCAGCCAGAGAGTGGTGGGCTTGTGGAATTCATTGCCGCAGAGTGCAGTGGAGGCCGGGACGTGAGATGCCTTCAAGGCAGAGATCAACAAATTCTTGATCTCAAAAGGAATCAAGGGCTATGGGGAGAGTGCAGCGAAGTGGTGTTGAAATGCCCATCAGGCATGATTTAAATGGTGGAGTGGACTTGATGGGCCGAATGGCCTTACTACCACTCCTCTGTCTTAAGGTCTTATGGACAGGTACATGGATGGGCAGGGAGCAAATGGACACAGACCCTTAGAAAATAGGTGACAGGTTAGACAGAGGATCTCGATCGGCGCAGGCTTGGAGGGCCGAAGGGCCTGTTCCTGTGCTGTAATTTTCTTTCTTCTCTTTATTTGTACTCTTGCCTCTCTCTTACCTTTATAGCTGAAAAAAAACTCCTGCAATTTTTTTTTAACATTACCCTCATTAATATTGCCCTCATATTTCATCATCTTCCCCCTTATTGCCTTTTTAGTTGTCCTCTGCTAGTTTTTGAAAGGCTTCCCAATCCTCTGGCTTCCCACTCACCTACACCACATTTTATCCTTTTTCTTTTGCTTTCATCCTGTCCCTGACTTACCTTGTTAGCCATGGTTGCTGATCTTTTCCTGATCTCAACTCCACTCTCCTGCCAGCTCCCCATGGCCCTTGATCCCTATTTTTCATCAGAAACATATTTATTTCTTTCCTGGATCGGTCGATTGGTGCTGCCTCCATTGCATTCAGGGGCAATGAATTCCACAGATTCACAACCCTCTCCTCATCTCCATTTTGAACATTCCATCTCTCACTCAACAGCCACAGCTTCTTGTTTGAGACTGTTCCACAATGCAGAACATGTGCTCAATGCCCATCTTTTCAATCCCCTTTACTATTTTATATATCTCAATCAGAACCACCCCCTCACTCTTTCGAACACCAGCAAGTACAAGCGCAAGCTACTTAGCCACTTCTCATACGACAGCCCTTTTATCCCTGGAATCAGTTAAACCTCCTCCGAACTGCCTCCAGTACAAACGTATCTATCCTCAGTGAGGGGATCTAAACTGGACACAACACTCTGGTCTCACCAACGCCCAATGTATGAGGAAAAACACTTTGTTACTTTAATGATCCAGTCCTTTTGTGACAAATGCCAGAGTTCCATCTGCCTTTCTTATGCTATGCTATACCTGCATACCCACTTTCGGCTATTCATGCACAAAGGCAGCCAGATAACACACTTTGAATCTTCCTTCCATTTAAATAATAATTCGCCCTTTTTTCCCCTGGGCAAAATAGGCAAGCCTTGTGCTTATCCACATTAACCACCTGCCAGATTCTGGTCCATTCTCCTCGCCTGTCAATGTTCCGCTGTGTATGTTCTATTTCACATCACAGGCTGTTGTCCCACCTATTTCAGAATCATCCATGCATTCTGTTATGTTACATTTTGTCTCTGCTTACATATCATTTGTATAGGTTACAAATAGTTGAGGTCAGAGAACTGAACCCGCAGCACCCAACTAGTGACAATTCACCATCCAGGCAAAGACTCATTTATCCTGACACTCAGCTTTCTGTCAGTTAGCCAGGCCTTTGTTCAAACCAATATTCTACCCTTCATCCCCTTGGATCTAACGTTCTGGTTCACATTTTTATGCAGCAACTGGTCAAATTCTTGCTGGAAATCTCAATATGCCACATCCCTCGGATCCCTGTACAAGGTCCTCAATTCTGCCACCTCATCAGTTCCTGACTTCATTCCAGCTTTTGTTCAAACACGGTCAAAAGACTTGAATTCCGGAGGTGAGCTAAGGATGGCTACATTTGACCGAGTGTGGCATCAAGGAGCGCTACCAAAACTGCAGCTGATGGGAATCCAGCAGAAACTCACCACTGGTTCGAATAATATCTGCACAGAGGACGATATTTTTTCCATTCTTTCATGGGAAAGAGGGCATTGCTGGTTAGACCAGCTTTTATTGCCCATCCCAAATTGCATAACTGATATCTGGAGTTCCATGTAGGCCACACCAGGCCACGCAGTTTCCTTCCCTAAAGAACTTAAGTGAATCAGATGGGTTTTTCCGACAATTGGCAATGGATTTACGATCATCATTAGACTCTTAATTCCAGATTTTCATTGAATTCAAATTCCATTATGTGCCATCGTGGAATTTGAACCAGGTCCTCAGCACATTACCTGAGTGTTTGGATTAATCGTCTAGTCATAATACCATTAGGTCATCGCCTCTCCTAATGGGAGGCATTTTGGTTGTTGGAGGTCACCTGCAGGAGGTCCTGAGAGTACAGTCCTAAGCCTAACCATCTTCAGCTGCCTTATCAATGACCTTCTCTCCATCATAAGCTCAGAAGTGGGGATGTTCACCAGAGATAGCAGAATATTCAGCATCATTCACCACTCCTCAGATAGTGAACCTGTCCATGTCCAAATGCAACAAGGCCAGAACGATGTCTAGGCTTGGGCTGCTAAGTGGCAAGTCGCATTTATACTTTAAAAATACTAGGTAATGACCATCTCCAGTAAGAGAAAATCCATAAATTGTCCCTCGACATTCAATGGTGTAACCATCACTGAATTGTCCGCTATCAAAATCCCAGGTTTTACCAGTGAACAGAAATTCAATTGGACTTCCTATTTAAATGCAGTGGCTACAAGAGCAGGCCCAAAGTTTGGATTACTGCATCAAGTAACTCACCTCCTGATTCCCCAGGCCTGTCTACCAGCTACAGGAACAAGTCAGAAGAATGGTGGAATACTCCCCACTTGCCTAGATGGGTGCAGATGCAAAAGCACTCAACAAGTTCAACACCATCCAGGAAAAAGCAGCCGACTCCCTCCAGTGCTCATTAGCAGCAGTGTGTACCATCTATGAGATGCAGTGAGAAATCTGCAAAAGATCCTGAGATAGGACTTTCCAAACCTATGACAAATTTCAGCTACAAGGGCAAGGGTAACAGATATATGAGAACAGCACCACCTACAACACCCTGTCTAAGCCACTCACCATCTCAACTTGGAAACATATTGCTGTTCTTTCACTATCGCTGGGTCAAAGTCCTGGAAATACGCCCCGACTGACTGAGTCTACCTACAGCACATGGACTACAATGATTCAACAATGACAAGGGTAACTAAGGATGGGAAGTAAATGCTGGCCCAGTTCGTGATGCCAGTGGCCCAGAAACAAATAACAATTAAATATCACCTACCTCCTCTTAATTCCAGTTTCTCATGCAGCACCATTCTGATTAATCTATAAAACATGGTCTTTCTATAGCAATGCTCAAAGCTACACACAGTACTCAGTTGTGATCAAATCATAGTCTGCACAATATTAAGAACCATCACTGGCTGATGAGTATGATTGCCCAGCTAGGAAATTCCATATCACAGGTCCTGAGCTCTGTGCGGGTTGATTAGCCTGAACTGGAGCCACATATCTGACCACACGTTTAGGTCGTCTTTCGGAGTGGTGGAAGTGGTCTCGGCCTTGAGAACATTGGCATTCCTTTCTCCAGTTCCTTTCCCACACTTGAACTTCTTGTCTGGTGTTCATGAAGAATTATGTGCCTTCATACAGGAGATTCCCCCAAGTTGGTTTCTTCTGAATGGGGATATCCATACTTTGACCTCCAAGTACTACTTCTTGAAGGAACATTTCAAGGTCTTTGAAATGCTTCCTTTGACGACTTCTTGTTCAGATGCCTTCCTTGAGTTGGCAAAAATTTACTTTGGTAGTCATAACTTCGGCATCCCAAGTACATGGCAATCCCAATGAGGTTTGTTTCAAATCATCATGGCGTCAATGCTGATGCTGGGAGGTTTTTCCTCCTCGCTGATGTGGAGAATCCATGACAAAACTGTGCTGAAAGGGTCTTGAAGTGGCAGCTCTATGTTATCCAGGTTTCACAGTCATATAGAAGAGGCTGAACGATGCATGCCTTGAACTCAAGGATCTTGCGATCAGCACAGATGTCACAATTGAGCATTCTCATCCTTAGGAGTCCAAAGGTGCCACTCGCAGATTGGACGTAATGTTAGAATCTCTGTATCGATGTCAGCCTTAAAAGAGAGAGAGCGTCCCATCTAAGGGAAATGTTCTACATTTGGGAGGATTTCTCTATTAATTTTGATGAAAAGATGGACCACAACATGACAGATTGGTAAAGGATTTGAGTCATCTTGAGGTTCGAACACAGAACATAACAGCGCAGTACAGGCCCTTTCGGCCTTGATGTTATGAAACCAACCTGAAGCCCAACAAACCTACACTATTCCATTATCATCCATATGTTTATCCAACAACCATTTAAATGCCCTTAA
Organism: Stegostoma tigrinum; assembly: GCF_030684315.1. Lineage (NCBI taxonomy): Eukaryota > Metazoa > Chordata > Chondrichthyes > Orectolobiformes > Stegostomatidae > Stegostoma > Stegostoma tigrinum. The sequence continues at coordinate 150,938 of NW_026728209.1, read as the reverse complement.
AGTTGGCAAGTCTACTACTGTTGCAGGCAGAGCATTCCACGCCCTTACTACTCTCTGAGTAAAGAACCTACCTCTGACCTCTGTCCTATATCTATCACCCCTCAATTTGAAGCTATGTCCGGCCCGTGTCAAACATGGCCATCCGAGCCAAAAGATTCTCACTGTCCACCCTATCTAATGCTCTGATCATCTTGTACGGTTCCATTAAGTCGCCTCTTAATTTTCTTCTCTCTAACGAAAACAGCCTCAAGTCCCTCAGCCTTTCCTCAAAACGCCTTCCCTCCATACCAGGCAACATCATGATAAATCTCCTCTGCACCTTTTCCAATGCTTCCACATCCTTCCTGTGATGCGGTGACCAGAACTGTACGTAATATGCCAAGTGCAGCTGCACCAGAGTTTTGTACAGCTGCAACATGCCCTCATGGCTCTGAAACTCAATCCCTCTATGAATAAAACCTAACACACCGTATGCCTTCTTAACAACCCGATCAACCTGGGTGGCAAATTTAAGGTTGAGGCTAATTCTTCAGTATACTTCTGCAAAGGCCTTAAGGGAGATTTGAAGACTTCTGAGAGCGGAAATGACATTGTGAACCACATACTGAAGTTCCATATGCGAGGTCAGTGTCATTTTCTTCTTCGATTTCAACTGGTTGAGGTTAAAAGGTTTTCCATCAATCCTGTCCAGGCCACTGGGAAGCTTGTTCTTCACGAGATTAAGAATGGCGGTGGCAAAGCTGGAGAAAAGGGTGGGCGTGATGGCACATTCTTCCTTGAGCCTCAACTTGACCTCAAAGAGCTTCTGCACAATATTGCATTTCTGGTATTGAAGCCTGATTTAAGCTGTTGGCCTTTTATCATTTTAGCAAACTACTTCAACTTTGAGGGAAGATTGTATTTAAATGGTTAAATCCCTAAGTTTCCACTGATTGGAACAATTCTATCAAGTGGAATACTATATTACTCACCGGAGTGCAGTACTCCACCATGGGGCAATGTAACTTGTGTCCCTTTGATGTGCGCCCCGAAAACAAACAGCTTTGGCAGATGTCAGAATTGAAGTGCTTGAGACTGCGGTACATATAAAGAAGTAAGAGAAATGTTCATTTTTGTTTAGATATTTTCAACCTTTGAAGGAATGCAAGTTAAGTAGTTAAATTACATATTTCTTTTTATTTTGAAGAAACGGTAAATTGTTTGGGGAGAAACAAATGCTAGGAAAGTCGGGGAAAACTGTCCCAACTCCCCCAGTCAATTTTCATAATGCAATATCTCATCCCTGGAATCATTCCTGTAATTTGGTCCTGCTCTGTCTCCAACATTTTCACAAAGTTCCCTTCGCATGGAAGGTTTTCATCTGCCATGGTGGCATAAACCTATTCAGAAGTAATCTTGCCAGAATCTTCCCAGCAATGGAAAGGCTGGTGATCCCATGGTTCTTTGAGCAATCTGACATTTCTCCTTCAGTTTTGTACAAGATATGGCATCTGAAAGATTCTGTGAAATCCTGCCCTGTTCCTCATAGTCCATGAAAAGCAAACAGATCTTGGCCTTCAGAGTTAGGCCACCATTCCTCAAGCTTCAGATGGAATTCAATTGACTCCGGGTCGCTGTTGCTCTTTACTTAGTTATGGTAGTCATAGTTTCATCCACAGTTGGGGTCTCACTTCTTAGACAGGGAGTTGTTTGGTCAGATCAATGGCAGTAACACGCACCTTTTCCAAGATGGTCAATCTTAGAAATGTAGGAGAATAGTTAACCAAAAAGGTTCAATTACCCCGTAGAAATCCTGTCCAAATATGCATTTTAATTTACTAATTATGGACAAGAAGTTTTATCGATCATTTAGCAACACCACAGCAATCACTTTCATAGGATGCACACACACTGATTACAGGACTAATAAAAAGGCCTTTCTGTAAATTCCCAATAATTGCAAATTACAGAAGCAACCGCAAGTCGAGTTACAATCCGTTCTGAGCCACAGTGTCTGTGATCAATGCAACTGTGAACAAAATACCAAAAACATGCAGCATTCACCTCTCACAAAAATTAAGGTAAAGAAGTTGATACTTAATTTGTCCTAATTACTTCTCTGGTCCATAAATTTGTTGGGATTTTTGATGATTTCAGTTGTATCATTTACTGACAGAGTTTCCAATAGAACATCGAAAGTTAAAGCTTTCTTTAAAAACTAATTCCCACTAACTTTCTGCTGGTTTGCACATCTCACCTGAAACCTACGATTGGGTACTCTTTGCAGATGTTACACTTAGCCTGATGTTTTGCAGTTTCAGCAGCTGCCACACGGTGTCGAACAGGCAGCCACACCATGGACTGAGGCTCCAATCTCATCCACTCGACAAAGCGTTCAACGTCAATCTCTGGTTTGTTCTGGCCCTGGAGGGAAATAAAAGATCAGCTGCATGATTAATTATGTCAAGCTTACGTCCGCTATCCTCAGTGATATGGTATCTCATACACTATCACTGGGGTTTCTGACATTGTTTTTTGTCATTAATCTAATAAAAACATTGACTACTTATCAACATGATAGCCTTGGATTCGTGGTGGTACATGTTAGCCTCTGGAACTAATTCAAACCGAAAATGAGCACAAAAATCATACTGGCAAGTGGACCCGCTTGACCTTATGAATTGGTGCAGAGCACACTTACATGTTGGAAGCAACTGCAGATACTTGGTTCAATGTTGCAGCCTCCAAATGAAGCTACCTCACCCAGCTGCCAAGGGATCTGGACTGCATCGTAAAGCAAAAGACTCAGGCTTCGTTGGTCACATAAATCTGTGGGTTCAGCGACTTGTTTGAAGAGATCTGCCAAAGTTATCCAGAAGAAAAATATTGATATTCCTCAACTTCAGGGAGGTAGTTGAGAGTTCAATACATCCAATACATCTTCCTCAATTGCCTTGTTTTGTAAATTATGTTGAAAGATTATTTTATGATCTTGATTGGCTATTTGCAAACAACTGTGGAAACAAAAACTTCTGTTTGTTGACAACAATGGACAATGTATGTTGTATGATTCTCCAAGGAAGTCATTTTGTCAATGTCTTTCTTGATTGTAAATCTCAAAACTCTCTGATATCTCCTCATTCATTTCACAGAGGCAATCTTTGTGTGGACCTGGAAAACATGGGCACTGTCCTCAATGAATATTTTGCGTCAATCTTTACAACGGAGAAGGACACTGCAAGTATAGATATCAGGGCAGAGGACCTCGGAACATCAGAGGTTAAGACATAGGGAGATGCAGCTGGTTTAGCAACTTTAAAAGTGGATACATCTGCAGGCCGAACTGAAACGTATACCAGTTAGCGAGGGAAGTGAGGGAGGAGATATCTGGGCCCCTGGCACCAATTTTCAAACCCTTGTCAATCACACGTGAAGTCATGAAGGACTATTAACATTGTCCCACTATTATCAAACGGACAGAGAAACAGACCAGGAAATTAAAGACCAGTCAGAATAATCTCAGCACTGGAGAAGCTACAAAGAGGCATTCTTAGGGGTAGAATGTACTTGCATGAATTAATCAGAGATAGTCAGTATGGATTTGTTAAGATGAGGTCACATTTCAGAAATTTGATCCAAATTTGAGGAGATGTTGGAAGATTGATGAACTTCTGCATTTGATGTTGACTGAGTAAAGTCCCCCTTGGCAGACTGATCAAGAAAGCAACAGTCAACGGGATCAAAGGCAAAGAGGCACACTGGAGCCAAAACTGGCTGAGGCAGAGAGCACAGGGTGATTGATGGTAGAGGGATATCTATTTGACAGGATGTTTGCTTTCAGTGGGGTTGTGCAGGGCTTGCCACAAGGGCCCTTGAAGTTCGTCATGTATATTCTTCATTTGGGCTTAAACACAATTTGTATGACCGTGTCGCTAGCAAATCACTAATTCAGTGAGGAGGATATCGGTGGAATGGTCATGTAAATAACAGCCATGGGATCAAAGGCAAATTGGCAAATTGGTTGACAGACAGGAAGAATAAACTTCAGGAGGAGATCAACAGACTGGTCAGCGGGACACAGCAATTGGAACTCAACCAGGAAAAGTGTGAGCTAACGAACTCGGGAGGGCTAACAAGGCAAGGGATCACACTATGAAGTGTGTGATCCTGGAGATTACTGAAAAAACCAAGATGCTGCCTGGGCTGGGGGTTCTCATGGAATCATAGAGTACAGAAGAGGTCCTACAGCCCACTAAGGCTGTACCTCTAAAAATACACTGCGACATATACTAGTCCCATTTTTACACACTGGACCATTCTCAAAAATATTATGACATTACAAGTGCTCATCCAAGTACTTTTCAAAGGTTGTACGGTTTCTTGTTTCAACTTCCCTCCCAGGCAATGCATTCCAGACCTTTACCACACTCTGAGTGAAAATGATTTTCCGCAAAGCTCCTCTAAATTTCCCGTCTTTCTCTTTAAAATTGTGCCCTACCGTTATTGATGCTTTAACTAAGGGGAACAATGCTTTCTACTCAACCTATCTATACCTCTCATAATCTTCTATGCCTCTATCAGGACCTCCACTCACCCCGCCAAACGTTCTCTGCTTCACAGAAAATAATCTGAATTTTTCCAGCCTTTCTTCACAGCTAAAATGCTCCAACACATGCAACATCCTTTTCATTCCCTCCAGTGCAATCACATCCTTCCTCATGGGTGGTGACCAAAACTCCACACATGACTCCAGCTGTGGCCTAACCAAACTTTTAAACAGCTCCAAAGTGACCTCCCCACTCTTACAATCTATGCCACGACTGATAAACGGAGATGTCCTATATGTCTTTGTAACAACCCTTACTAGCCTGACCTGACCCCTTCAGGAATTTATGAACAAGTACCCCAGGATCCCTTTTCTCCTCTAAGCTTCCCAGTGTCCTGCTATGCATTAGATTTAGATTTAGGTTTTATTATCACATGTATTCAATACAGGGTACAAGAGTACAATGTCACCTCAGACGGTGCCATCTCAGGTACAAAGTACCTCGGTACGAAATTTTAGATGCAGATGTAGAAAATTTATCCACCCTTCTTTACTCAGAGTCGTAGGGGAGTGGAATGCAATGCTGGAGAGGGTAGTGGAGTCAGCCTCATTAGGGGCATTTCATCGGCTATTAGTCAAGCACATGAATGACAGTATAAGGTAGGAGTGGAGGTTAGATAGACCTTAGGATGAGGGTAAAAGTTCGGTACAACATCGTGGGCTGAAGGGCCTGTACTGTGCTGTACCGTTCCATGTTCTATGTTAGAAAAATAAATGAATAAGTTAACAAGTTCAGCACGACAGTCTTCTTAATATAACAGTAGAAAAATAAAAACAAAAGTTTAAAAAGTCAAACATTACAGTCCTTTCTGAAGCCACGAGTTTGCAGACACTCTGAACGAGGGCTCCACAGTGACGGCTCGTATTCCCCTGTGCTGGGCTCAGGCCCGCCCATCCTTGCCAGTGGACTTCACTGCTGACGGCCGTTGCTGTCCTCCATCGGGCATGACAGGCTTTGCCACATTAAGTACTCTCTTATCTTATTCCTTCTTCAGGCTATATCAATTTGCCACTGACCTGCCCAACTGACCGATGCCAAGATTGGAGCAGACAAGGGGACCTGGTAAAGGTGTTTAAGATTTTGAAGGGCTTAGAAAGGATAACTGGAAGTTGCTTTTTCCATTCGTAGACAGGGGAGGGGAGTTGAGGAGAACCTATTTACCCCAGTGTGGTGGGAGTCCCGAGCTCACTGACTGAAACTGTGACTGATTCAGAAAGTGTCTGAATATTTAAGCAGTATTTAGATGTTCACTTGTGTTGCCGTAGACTCCAAGGCTATGGGCCAAACAGTCAAAAAGGAAATCAATGCCATGTGAGTTCAATGTAGACAGATCTTTGTTGAGTAGTGCAGGAACTACAGACCACATGGCCTCCTCTTGTGCAACAAACATCCATGAGTCTATAATTACACAGCTTTTCTTGGAGGTATTTCTCCACTTGACTGATTCTTTGTAAAAGCAAGGCTAACAAAATAAATCCTTTTTATTAAAAGCTTCCATCTCACTGAGGAAGCTTCAGGCCAATTTGATAATCTGCTCTCAAAAATCTGCTCATATTTTGATAGTTGGGACAAATTCTACTGTCATGGCTGACACAATCCACAACATTCGAAATCAATCAACAATATTCCAGAAAGATGATCATTTGCCTATCCGACCGATTTTAACTGATGCTTTAAAAAAAGAGAAATAAATCTGGATCTGTCAAAAACTAATCAGTTCTTCCTTTGACCATACCCATACATACCAGCTTTCATGAAATATGCCCATCAGTTTGTGAGATACATTGTTGACAAACAGTACAACAAATGGGGAAAAACATGCCCTCACATTAAGTGTTATCACTGCTGCAAGTGAGCAGTAGAGTCATACAGCACTTCTGAATATTTTTCCCAGTATTCTAATGACGAAAACATTATTGGTAACAAAAACAGCAGCTAAGGTTAGTGTCTTTGAGAAACAATAGCATCATACATATGTAGCGCATCATTTATCTTGTAGGAATGTACTGTGCAGGATCTGCACAGACCAAGTTATGACTTAACATTCATAGTGGCAGTGACTAAATACAGAAATATACTAATACAGCAAACCTTTTGTTAAACAGCACCCGTGGTACCAGGAATGTGCTGAGTAATCAAAAATTCCAGTCGATCAATAGGTCCACACGCACAAAAAAAACACACACTCAATAATAGGAACATAATGCACAGGATATATGCATCACTGTTCTCCTTCATTTACAGTATAAATAACTTCAGTAATGAAGCAACTTTGCCTTAACTAAAACTTACTGGCAGGGAGCCTTCTCACTTGCACCCTCACCAGACATCACAGAGATTATGAGAATACAGTAAACATCTGGTGTATAATTTTTGTCAGTTTATTGAGTGTGCTAGTTTGTTAAACAAAGTTTACATACAGTTAAATCGACAGTTTACATGTGTATCAGCAATGATAGATTTAGTACTGACACTTGTATTTTTCCTCCAGATGATCCTTGAAGAGTCACGTCAAGCGAATTTTCAAAGAAAGCACTCTGATTCTTCCACTCATACCCCTGGAAAAGGAAGTTGCAGAATGTCATGACTGACTTTACTTATTTGAATACAGCATAACATACATAGAACATTGAACAGTACAGGCCCTTCAGCCCACAATGTTCTGCCGAACTTTTACCCTAAACCTCAGGTCTATCAAACCTCCACCCCTATCTTATATTACCATCCATATGCCTGTCTAATAGTCACTTAAATGCCCCTAATGAGGACGACTCCGCGACCCACTCGAGCTGAAACAAAGATCTCTTTGAATTGTCATTTGTCAGACATGTATTGAATCAAAAAACAAATTTCTCACTTCCATAGATTTCTACAGCATCTTAATATGATTTGTGAAGATTATACTCCACCCTTTCATTTAATAAATACAACTTTAAACAAAATGCCACTATATAGAACTTGTATGTTGGTATTTGTGCATATGCCATTTCAGTTTGTGTGATCTGTTTCGATGCAACGAGTGATAAACACTTTGATTGAAATGGTTGAGAGCAGTATATGTGAGATTTAATACCATGTTTAATCTACAGATAGTCCATCTGCAGGTAGTTATTCATGAGACTCAACTGACATCATGTCTCAGGGGAGCTTGTGATCTCTGGGTTACGTACTGTTTGACCATTGCCGACTGGTCACTAGTTGAGTGGAAAGAGAACTACTAGCTGCTATCCATTTTCAACAAGTGATCACGATAATCTACCTGCGTTTCAACGTCCCATCAACATTCAAGAATTATTGCTCGAAGAGGCTTCTGTCTAACAAATAGGAGCAGAATCAAGATCAGCCGTGTTGTTTTCCCTATCTGAACAAGCTGCCAACACCATACATAAAGGGACCGTCTTAATCATTCTTATACAATTAACTTTTACAATAGACAACAGGGGCAGGATAAGGCCATTCGGCCCTTCGAGCCAGCACCACCGTTCATTATAATTATGGCTGATCATCCACAATCAGTATCCTGTCCCTGCCTTATCTCCATAACCCTTGATTCCACTATCATTAAAAGCTGTATCTATCTCTTCTTGAAAGTGTCCAGAGACTTGCCCTCCACTGCCTTCTGGGGCAGAGCATTCCATATATCCACCACTCTCTGGGTGAAGAAGTTTTTCCTCAACTCTGTTCTAAATGCCCTATCCCTTATTTTTAAACTGTGTCCTCTGGTTCTGGACTCAATCATCAGCAGAAACATGCTTCCTGCCTCCAGAGTGTCTAATCCTTTCATAATCTTATACGTCTCAATCAGACCCCTTCTCATCCTTCTAAGCCATGTCCCGGTACAGCTGCAGATGGACCTCTTTGCTCCGATACTCAATTCCTCTTGAAGGCCAGCATGCCATTGGCTTTCTTCACTGCCTGCTGTACCTGCATGCTTGCTTTCATTGACTGATGTACAAGAACACCTGCATCTCGTTGTACTTCCCCTTGACCTAACTTGACTCCGTTTCGATAGTAATCTGCCTTCTTGTTCTTGTCACCAAAGTGGATAACCACACATTTATCCACATTAAACAGCATCTGTCATGCATCCGTCCACTCACCTAGCCTGTCGAAGTCACCCTGTATTCTCATAACATCCTCCTCATATTTCACACTGCCACCCAGCTTTGTGTCATTGGCAAATTTGCTAACATTACTTTTCATGCCTTCATCTATATCATTAATGTATATTGTAAACAGCTGCTGTCCCAGCACCGAACCTTGTGGTACCCCACTGGTCACCACCTGCCATTCTGAAAGGGACCCGTTTATCACTAGTCTTTGCTTCCTGTCAGACAGCCAGTTTACAACCAAAGTCAGTATTTTGCCCACAATACCATGTGCCCGAATTTTGCTCACTAATCTCCTAAGTGGGACTTTATCAAAGGCTTTCTGAAAGTCCAGGTAGACTACATCCACGAGTTTTCCCTCGTCCATTTTCATAGTTACGTTCTCAAAAAATTCCAGAAGATAAGTCAAGCACAATTTCCCCTTCGTAAATCCATGCTGACTCTGACCTATCCTGTTGCTGCTGTCCAAATGAGTCGCAATTTAATTTTATAATTCTTTCCCACCACTGACGTCTGGCTAACCGGTCGATAATTTCCATTTTCTCTCTCCCTCCTTTCTTGAAAAGTGGGACAACATTAGCCACCCTCCAATCCGCAGGAACTGATCCTGAATCTAGAGAACATTGGAAAATGATTACCAATGTGTTCACGATTTCTAGAGCCACCTCCTTAAGTACCCTGGGATGCAGACCATCAGGACGTATCAGCCTTCAGACCCAACAGTCTATCCAACACCATTTCTTGCCTAATATAAATATCCTTCAGTTCATCCATTACCCTAGGTCCTTCAGCCACGATTACATCTGGGAGATTGCTTGTGTCTTGCCTAGTGAAGACAGATCCAAAGTACCTATTCAACTCTTGTGCCATTTCCTTGTTCCCATTAAATAAATTCACTCGTTTCTGTCTTCAAGGGCTCAATTTTAGTCTTAACCTTTTTTTTCCACACACCTAAAAAAAACTTTTACTGTCCTCCTTTATATTTTTCGCCAGTTTTCCTTCGTACCTCATTTTATTCTCTGCGTATTGCCTTTTTAGTTATCTTCTGTTGCTCTTTAAAAGCTTCCCAGTCCTCCGGCTTCCCGCTAATCTTTGCTCGGTTATACTACTTCTCTTTTATCTTTATAGAGTCCTTAACTTCTCTCGTCAGCCACGGCCATCCCTGCCTCCCCTTAGGATCTTTTTTCCTCCTTGGAATGAACTGATCCTGCACCTTTTGCATTATATCCAGAAATACCTGCCATTGTTGTTTCACTGCCATCCCGGCGAGGGTATTGAACCATTGAACTTTGGCCAGCTCCTCCCTCATAGCTCCCTAGTTCCTACAATACTGACACTTCCAATTCTCCCTTCTCCCTCTCAAATTGCAGATCAAAAATTATTGTATTATGGTCACTACCTCCTCACGGCTCCTTTACTTCGAGGTCCCTGATCAAATCCGGTTGTTTGCACAACACCAGATCCAGAATGGCCTCCTCCCTGGTAGGCTCCATACTGACTCTACATCTCCTGATTCTACGTCTCCACTCGCAAGGGACTGGAGATTTTATATTTCTTCACATTCATAATTTCATATTTTTTCACTATTTTTATTATTACTTCATTTCATATTTCTTTACTTCTGACTATTTTAAACACTACACATTGTCTTATGCTACATCAGTGACGACATTTCAAAAGTAGTTTAGCTGCCTATAAAGTACTTTTTAATGCCTGAGACCATAAAATGTGCTACATAAATGCAGTTCTTTCTTTTATTAACTGCTGTAGTTGTGTGTTTCTTTGCCAATGGAGGATTGGCTACAATTACGCAGAGTAACATAAGTGAAATACATTTCCATGACAAAATTCCAAACCATGGTTACTCAATTAGAACAATAAAATATTGGCTGTTTGCAACCGAACACTGTAGATGAGCGAAGGTCACTTAGTCAGTGAAGTACCAAATAAATATGTTCCCGACATGGAGAATACAAATGAAAACTACGGTAATGCTCACAGGAATTTGGACAATGTTCTATTTTATGATCACAGCAATGCCATATCATCAACACATGCTTTAATAGATAATAAGTCACTCTGCGATATTTATTCATTTGTTTTTCATTCTCAAGATCATCTTGGCAAATCCTGTGAACCGGGACCACTTAGTTAGGACTTAGTTAGCATTTTTTTCCACCTATAATATCCATGGTTTATCCATCTCCACTCTATGTTTGTCTGCTGGAAGATGAGTTGACAGGGGGTTCACAGTTTTAATTCATACAGATGTATGTCCAATGTTTGTAAATATCTGTCTGTAGCTAGAATCTATGCTGTTGTAATAAATAGGTATTCTTGTTAAGAACAGAAAAGTGAAAACTGCCGGGTTAGAAAGTTCCAGCTACGTGCTTACCTGATGGAAATGCATTGACTGTGATATTAATATATATAATTGTTAAATGAGAATACTGACGAATTTTGCTTATTGTTTCTGTGATGATCTAAACAATCCATTTGTCAACACTATAAAGTAGATATTGTTATTGTAAACACCCCTGAAAATGCAAAGAAAACTTCAAGAGGGGCCAAATAAGTAGTGTTGGGAAACAAAGAAATGGCAGAGGAACTGAACAAGTATTTTGCATCAGTCTTGAGGTTGGAAGGCACCAGTAGTAGAACTTTAAGGGAGTCTGAAGCAGAAGCGAGTGTGGTGGCCATCACTAAGGAGAAGGTACAGGGGAAGCTGAAGGGTCTGTGTGGAATTTGTACATTCTCTCCATGTCTGCATGTGTCTCCGCCTTGTGCTCTGATTTCCATCCACAGTCCAAAGATGTGCAGGCAAGGTGGATCAGCCGTGGCAAATGTGAGCTTGCCGGGAAACAGTACAGGGCTGGGTCTTGGTGAGATGTTCTTTGCGGAGATGGTGCAGACCCAATGGCCTCTTTCCGCTCTGTAGGAATTCTATAATTCCAAGAAGATGGTAAATTACATGGACCAGATGGACTGTCCCCCAGAGTTCTGAAGGAGGTAAGTGAGAAGACCATGCGGGCATTGGTGATCTTTCAGGAGTTACTGGAGTCAGGGTGGGTCCCAAAGGAGTGCAAAATGGCAAATATAACACCCCTGTTTAAAATGGAGGGAGGCAAAAGATGAGAAATTACAGACCCGTTAGCCTGGCGCTGGTCATTGGGTCAGATTTCAGAGTCTAATATTAAGGATGAGACCGGACAATGCTTGGAAGTACATGGCAATACTTGGAAATACATGGTAAATTGGGCTGAGAAAACACAACTTTGTCAAGAGAAGGTCTCTGTTAGATTCTTTGGGAATGTCACCAGTGAGTCAAAACCAAAGAGAGCCATTGAACTTTATCTATTTGGAATTCCAGAAAGCCTTTGGCAAGGTGACACACAGGAGTCTTCAAAATAAAAAATGAGCTTATGGTGTTCGGGAGTAGGTACTGGCATGGACAGAGGATCGGCTAACTGGCAGAATGCAGAGAGTGGCAATAAAAGGGTCTTTTTCAGGATGGCAGCCAGCAACTACAGGAGTTCCGCACTCATCAGAGATCAGACTACAGCCATTCACGTTATACATTAGCAATCTCGACAAAGGAACTGATGGTATTGTTGTCCACAGGGCGTTGTTGCTAAGTCTGCAGATGACATTTCGATAGGTGGAGAGGCAAGTAGTGTTGAGGAAGTGGGGAGGTCACAGAGAGTCTGTAGAGATGGGCAAGTACAGGCATAGACTATTTTCTAAATGGGGAAAGGCTTCAGAAATCTGAAGCACAAAGATGCCCCAGGATTCTTTTAACATGCAGGTTCAGTTGGCAGTTGGGAAGGCAAATGCAATGTCAGCATTCATTTCAAGACGGCAAAAATACAAGAGCAGAGATGTATTGCTGAGGCTGTGTAAGGCTCTGGTTATCTTGCATTTGGAATATTAAGAGCAGTTTTTGGCCATCTATCTAAGGAAGGGTGTGCTGGCCTTTGTCAGGGTCTAGAGGAGGTTCTCAAACATAATCCTGGGGATGAAGGCACCGTCACGTGAGGAGTGGCTGAGAACTCTGGGTCTGTACTCGATGGAGTTTAGAAGGACGAAGGGGGTCACACTGAAGGTCAGTCAGGCCTGGATAGAGTGGACATGGAGATGATGTTTCCACGAGTAGGAGAGACCAGGACCTGAGGGCACAGCCTCAGAGTCAAAGGGACCATCTTTCAGGATGGAGGTGAGGAGGAATTTCTTCAGTCAGAAAGTTGTGAATCTGTGGAACTCATTGATGCAGAAAGCTGTGGAGGCCAAGTCAGAGTTGATTTCAGGCATAGATAGATATGTTCTTGCTTAGTGAGGACACAGGAGGTTGAGAATGACAGATCCCACTCAATGGGCTGAATGGTCTAAATCTGTTCTGAAATCTGAAGGTCTAAAACACTGGAATGTTAGTTCAGTGTTATTTTTATTGCACTGCAAGGACAGTATCTTTCCAAAAGACCTCACAAATTTTCCCACTCTGTTGTTGCAAACCTATTCAATAACTAGCAACAATGCTCCTATAGTGCCTCTCTCAGCCGACGCTAGTTAGTTCTACACTCATCGTAACTGCACGTGTTTGCCACCACTGAAACATCCCGGTATTACTGGCACTAGTGCCATGTTTAAAGGCTATTGTGAACCAGTAAAATACCCAGAATCCAGAACTGCCTTGTACAGTTCATAGCATTTGTCCCAGGCAGGGCAGGAAAGGGGAAATTAGCACCTTATTTACAGTTAGGGACCTGGAGGTCCTGGTGGATGGATTGGTGCAGTGGAGGACTGTCCTCTTTCCCAAGGACAAGCACAGGAGGCCACAACACAATATTCGGCCAGACTCATCTGAGGCTGTCCAGTGTCAATGCAGTCTCAACCACCAAAAGAACCATACAGCAGTGCTGCAGGATCAGTGACCTCTGCTCCAATGGAAGAGGATCCTCATTGGTCTGTGCTACCTCACATTCACACTCTCTCTAATTCTGCACCACCCTTCAGCACAGCTCATGTAATACCATTCTCACCAAAGCATTCAATGTCTGTCTTCGCTTGCTCTCGTCTACTTGAGGCCCCAAGGCTATTAATCCTGTATGTTCTCTGTGCCTCTTGCTCTCACCCAGGAGACCTCACCTCCCTTCCAAAACATACATGAGCACTAACAAATGCACCAGCTCATTTCATCTCACTCAATTCCTCCCTTTGTTTCATTCCAGGAAAAACAGCCCACAGTAGGGCAGAAAGAGCCAACACAGGTAGTGAGGTGTCCAATGTTTGACTTCTCACAACCTATGACGACAGTGTCCTGACCATGGTCATTCTGAGCAGCCAACTGATTGCATCCAAGCCCCTCGAGTGATATCAGACAATGCCCTGGAGTTACCTCGATCTGCTGCCTGGAACTGCCTCGCTTGACTGGAGACCATTCCCCTCGGAACCTGAAGCATGACCATGTGGTTGGAGACAATGCAATGCCTTCTGTGCTTCTGCAGCTGGCACATACTGCAGGTGTGAGATCAACATATCACGGTGCTGAACGGCAACACATCCACTCCTTTGATTGATGACTGCTGACAAGCATGACAAGCTGTCTGGCTTGGTCTCGATGCTAAAAAGTTAATCAACATAGTAGCGTTATGAGTCTGTCAGATGTGGCGGAGGGGCAAACCTTAAGAAGACAAGGCAAATGAAGACAAGGCAGAGGAGCTGTTAGCATGCATGCAGGGACACAATGAGAGTTGAGAGCTCAAGCAAGGTGTCCTGATGTGTAACGTGGCCCAATACACGAATGGGTGCCTGTCCCTGCATATAAAAGTGCCCTGGCAGTAGCACTGCAATGTGGGGGGCTGCTGCAATCCAGAATGCAGTAATGAAGTACAGAAGAGTACTGAAAGCAGATCTGTGATGTGCCATGATGTGCTGAGGCTGGAACATGTCACATGTCAAAACTGTGGACATGGGGTGCTCCTGATGGGTGTGGCTGCAGATGCTGCGGACTAGTGCCCAAGTTGGAGGTGCAGAGGAGCATTGAGCAATGTGGAAGCACCACACACCCACTCAGAATTTCATGTTGTTAATTCGGAGCATCCAGTTTCTGTCTGGCAGGTAGAAAAAGGGAATAAGTACTAATGAGGGTGGTACTGAGAAATAGTGCATGTCGTTCAGTGCTCCCTAGCGAGAATTTCAGCTCAATATCTACAACTCCCCTGGAAAAGGCAACATTTTGGTTTTGACATCCTGAAGCAGCTTGAGCTGCTATCAATATGAAGGGTACGCACCAAATGAAGAATGTCAAAATTGACAGTCGCAATAACGATTTAATATTGGAACACATCTCATGCAGACAAAGCTCAATTTTATATTAACGGTAAATTCAAGGTGATTGGGGTGGATAGGAGGACACCGAAAGTTTAACCCTGGACGTCCATTGCCAAGTCCATGAATTGTATCCAGCCTGGACTGAAAGAAAATAAAATTCTCTCCGCTTGCAAGGATTCCCCAATATACTGTCACAGTCCTAATACATTTCCAAGTGAAGTGCATAACATTATTCCTGAATGGAGTTTACTAAACAATCTGACTGAGATAAGCTGAACGACAATTAGTCTGGAAAATACCACAATGGCACAGTTAATGCCCTTCAAGATACTGGCGAGGTAAAAAATTCTCAGTTATGAGAGAGACTGGTATGCTGGCTTTGTTTTCCTTGGAGCAGAGGAGGCTGAGGTTGGGGTTGGGATCTGATTGAGGCAAAGAAAATTATGACAGGCACAGGCAGAATACATTGTGAGAATCCTTTCTCCATGGCACATGTGTCTAAGACCAGATGGCACAAGTTTACGGTGAGGATTAAATGCTTTGGAGGAAGTCTGAGGAAAAGCTTTTTCATCTAAAAAGTGGTAGACATATGGGGCACGCTGCCTGAGAGGGTAGTTGAGGCAGGTATTCTCAACATTTAAAAAGCATCTGGGATGAGCATTTAAAATGCTCGGTCAAGTAGGCTGTGGAACAAGTGCCGATAAATGAGATTAGTGCAGCTTGGTGTATGTTGGGAGGCATAGACACAGTGTTTCTATGCTGTACGACTCTACGAGATTGAGGGTCACATAAAAATTTATTCTACATCTGGCCGTTTATTCCTTGACATTAACTGGATGATGTTCATATTGTGTACTTTATACACATCTTTCTCCAGCACTAACATTTGTCACCGTGAAGAGCATTACAATCAGAGTGTCAAGATGTCTACATGATCCTGTACAGATCTGACCAAATGGATTCCAAAGTATATCAGTTTCAATTTTACGATTTAAAACAAAAATCGCTAAAACTTTCAACTACTTTATCTGTTTAAGTGAAATGAAATTAGAACATACTGAAACCTTCTGTCAACAATACCAGGATTGATTTTAATCAGTCGACAATCTTCATCTTCACTGAACGGATCATGTACATATCAAAATCCAATATGTCGGATGCAGTTTAAATGCACCTTAGGAGAATCTAAACATACTACATTAAAGTGTAAATCATACATACGTATCAAATACGTTCAGCAGCCAGTTCAGACACATGTCGACACAGAGTGGCACATTGACCAAGTCCTTGTGGTTTTGTTCCAAAACATCATAAATGGACGTTAAACAGTTGATTACTTCAGTCACATTCAGAAGTTGCTCGGTTTGTGTCAATTTGTGTTGATCAAAGACGCGTTGCGCTGTGTGCAACTCCAACAGATCCACTACAAAGGAGGAAGAAAACTAACTTTGATTACAGTTTTAACTTATTGAGCTATCAAATAAAATTAATTCCTGTATTTGGCCTAGAAATAAATACAATGATTCACAAAAGTACTCTGGAATGAAGGAAACAGGCCATTTCCTTCTCAAATGCACGATGTCAAATCTAACTAGGGAACCGTCAGTGATAATGTATGGTTTAGAAGGGGTGGACACTAGGAAGTTGTTTCCGTTAGGCAGGGAGACTAGGACCCGTGGGCACAGCCTTAAAATTAGAGGGGGTAAATTTAAAACTGAAATGAGACGACACGTCTTCAGCCAGAGAGTGGTGGGCTTGTGAATTCATTGCCGCAGATTGCAGTGGAGGCCAGGACGCTGGATGCCTTCCAGGCAGAGATCGACAAATTCTTGATCCCAAAAGGAATCAAGGGCTAGGGGGAGAATGCAGGGAAGTGGTGTTGAAATGCCCATCAGCCATGATTTAAATGGCAGAGTGGACTTGATGGGCCGAATGGCCTCACTTCCACTCCTATGTCTTATGGTCTTATGATGCTGGTCATATTCTGTCGTTTGGT
The DNA here is from genome assembly GCF_030684315.1 of Stegostoma tigrinum. Lineage (NCBI taxonomy): Eukaryota > Metazoa > Chordata > Chondrichthyes > Orectolobiformes > Stegostomatidae > Stegostoma > Stegostoma tigrinum. Next base: position 133,920 of record NW_026728209.1, on the reverse strand, counting down.
TCAGTAATTTCTGCAGAACAATGGTGGAGGAACAGTAGCTTTGTATGTTATGAAGCCCTCCTTTATATTTATGAAGCAGGACTCAGTACAATTTAAACTAAAACATCCATCTCTTTCAACCGACGTGCATTCTCACTACACCCAAATCCAAAGTACAAACTAATTGGCTCTTTACTCGTTTCAAATAGTGGATCTTACAACCCCTATTTCACTGCTGGTAATCAGCATTCATTTAAATCACACTAGGTTGCAGCTATGAAGTGTGTTAATCACACATTCTTGTTCATTTTAAAAAGGCGCTCTGTTACCTCGGTTTTGAACTAGATTTCTCTTGTAATTTTGCTCCTTTGTCATACACATGGTATGTTCTACAGCATCTACCAAAAACAATTAGTAGTTAAACAAGTATCAATTCATTTTAGTTCACATGATGCCAACAAAATCTGGCAAACATGGTCAAAACATGGAATGCCAATCGAACCACTCCAAATACAACAGAACCTCCATAAATAAAATCTAATGGCAATATGAGGAATGAAGCTCCCAGAGATATGCATTCATCTGAGTGAAATCGTTGATTTTCTCGGCTTCTAACCCTTTCACAGGCAGAGAGATCCTGGCCCATGAACGTTCACTGCTTGAAAAAAATTCCCCTCTACATCGCCCTACATCTTTTCCCCAAAACATGAATGCATTCCCTTCTCCTTGTAACATCATCCACCAGCCATGGGAACACAGCCTCTCCACGTTTATCTTATCCCAACCAATCATAATCCTTTATGTCTCCATTAACTACTTATTAATCCCCTGTACTCCAATGAAAATAGCATTAGCTAAATTTGTTGATAAAATGTCACAATCCTAAAACAGGTTGGGTAAATTTCATCATTATTACTCAATACTACCAAAATTATTACTCTTGAAGTTTAGTCCCAGATTTGGGTGCATCATTCCAGTCCTATTTCAAGGTTCAGGATAACTTCTTCGTTTTAGCACTGTACGAGCTCCATTATACAGCCCCATCCCACAAATACAAAGGTGGGAAGGAGCACATAAAATCTGGAGGGCACTTGTGCGTACATGTGTGGAACTTCTGGGGAACTGTCAAGCAGCCTGCCTATCCTTTGGCCTGCTGAGATCAATTGATGGCAATTTATTGCGTAAGGAGATAGATGTCAATCAGGAAGGCAGTGAGCTTTACATGCACAATCCAGCCTCGAAAAACTGAGTTGGTAGGGGATCCTCATCCACAGGCCCCTTGGCCTGATCCAAGGCACTTCACGCCCTTAAACTCTCATCCAACGTTTCAACATCCCCGAACAACCCTCGACCACTCCGAACCTCTCGTCCGGGACCTGCCATCCAGCCATCAGCAACTTCAGACTCTTCTGGGCTCTAAGTGGCCAGGAGTTCTACAAGGTAGAACTTCCATCAAAGAGGCGCCCCATGTCCTGCCTCCAGCCATTTAATGCTGCAGGGCAGCTGTGAAGAGCATGGGCAGGGTCCCATTTGGCATTTCAACTGGGAGACACCTGAGCAGGAGTGGGGGCAACAGCACCATGTCGAGTACTATTCACCAGACCAAAACTTCCATATCCTCAGCATTCTCTCCAATGTTCTGCCAATTCAACAGTCAGTGCCCAAGGTTAGTGGGAAACCAGAAATAAGGAAAGATTTCAAAGTCGAGAAATAGAAAAGAAACTGACAATAAGAGCTTATTTAAACAAATGAAAAGGAAGGAAGAAGTCAAAGTGAACGCAGATCCCTTAAAGAATGGAGGCTGCAAAAATAATAATGGGGAATCAGGAAATGGCAAATGAGACAAATAAATGCTTCATGTCAGTCTTCACAGCAAAAGGCACAAATACCATCTCAAAAATATTTAGTGAACAAAGAGCAAAAAGCAGACAAGAAATATCACCAGAGAAGAGGTGCTCGGGGAACTAATGGGGTTAAAGGTCGATAGGTATCTGGGACCTGATGTACTCTGTGCTAGTATATTAAAAGATGTAGCTAGTGCGGCCTGACTTGAAATACTGCGTGCAGTTCAGGTCGCCCCATTACAGGAAGGATGTGGAAGCATTGGAAAAGGTTCAGAGGAGATTTACCAGGATGTTGCCTGGTCTGGAGTGAAGGTCTTACGAAGAAAGGCTGAGGGACTTGGGTCTGTTCGCATTGGAGAGAAGAAGGTTAAGAGGGGATTTAATAGAGACATACAAGATGATCAGTGGATTAGATAGGGTGGGCAGTGGGAGTCTTTTTCCGAGGATGATGACTTCAGCTTGTACAAAGGGGCACAGCTACACATTCAGGGATAATAGATTTGAGACAGATGTCAGAGGCAGGTTCTTTACTCAGAGAGTGGTAAGGGCGTGGATCGCCCTGCCAGCCAATGTGGTTCACTCAGCCACATTCGGGGCATTTAAACAGTCCTTGGGTAAGCAGATGAGCGCTGATGGGCTGGTGTAGCGGGGTGGGCTTATATTAGTTCACTGGTCGGTGCAACAACAAAGGCCGAAGGGCCTGTTCTGCGCTGTATCGTTCTATGTTCTAACCCCCCACCAGCACTCATCTTCACTGGTTTCATCCTCGCCGCTTCGAACTGTCTGTCTCCTCTCCAACTATCTTCTCAGCTATCCATCTTCAATCCGCCTCCCCCTCTCTCCATATTTATTTCAGAATCCCCTTCCCCTGCCCCATTTCTGAAGAAGGGTCCAGATTCCAAACATCTTTTCTGATTTCAAACACCTTTTCTGCTGTAGATTCGCCCTCAACTAACTTCCCAAAATATTACACCCAGATCCTGCCTTGTTTCAGTCAAATATGCCTTACCCCAAACCAAAAACATTTTTTTTTAAACAGATCTCCTCTCCCATGTTGAAAAGTCTGTTGTCGTGGTCACTATCACTAAAGCACTTAGCCACTGTCACCTTGAACACTGCCTTTGTGTCCCAGAAGTAGGTCCCTTACAAGCTCGTCTACATGGTGATGTTAAATAATCTCTCAAATGTATTTAAAGAATTATTTCCCAAGTCAAACTTTTATGTTATCTCAATTAATGTTGTGCAGTTGAAATCCACTAATATAATCTTTATATTATTATTTTCTCACCCCTCAGTGAATTACCTGCTCTTCAATTGCCCACTGCTTGGAGGCCGACAGCTTAAATTCCTCACCACATTAGCAAACCCTTGTGCAAGGATTTTGGTTCCTTTCTGCTTCAGCTGCAGACCAGCCAACTTGTAGAGGATATACCATCCCCACAAATTGTCCTTCAGATCCATGTGTCTAAATCCCTCCCCAAACACAAACACTTGAGCCAAGCATTCATCTGTTTTCTTCCCCTTTTTCTTGCCTTCTCAGCATGTGGCACCAGGAATAATCCAGAGATTGCAACTTTAGAGGTTCTGCTATTTAATCCACTGCCTAGCTCTCGGAACACTTGATGCAAGACCTCATCACTCATCTTACCAAAGTGTACATCGAGCTGCGTCTTACAGTCCTCCTCCTTCAGGATATTTTTAATGACATTGTTGATCTGGTTAACACGCCATAATGGAGTCACATCAATGACTGTGAAAAATCTGGTCCACCCAGATCGTCGCAATGGGCAAAAAAGCACACCAATGTCTCTACTTCCCAGGAGGCTAAGGCAATTCAAATATAAAGGGCAACTTTCATTGATGTACCAGAGAAAGCATCCTATCTGGATGCATATCATAGCATGGTTTGGCAACTGTTCTTCCTAAGAAAACAACAGACTCCACAGTCATGAACACAGCACAGTGCATCATGCAAATCAGCCTTCCACTCATTGATTCCACCTATACTTCCTGCTGCCTCGGGAAAGCAACTGACATTATCAAAGGTCTTTCTCACCCGCCAATTACACTCTCTTCTACCCTTTTCTGAAGGGAAGGTGTCAAAAAGTTTGTATTCATGTGTGAACAGATCCCAGAAAAGCTTCTTCACCACTGTTATTGGACATCTGAATAGAACACTTAAAATTTTAAATCTAATTTTGATCTTGCTCTCTGTGCATCTTCTCTGTTGCTGTCATTATGTTCCATTTCACTAATGCACCTTGTATGGTATGATCTGTCTATACTGCATGCATCACAGAACTTTTCACTGTACCTAGGCACATGTAATAATGAATACTCTAAATCAAATTGACTGTGTGCAAGAGAGAGGTGAACATATGATTGTGTTCAAGAGTGCAAAGACAGTGCACAAAAGTGTGAGCGTGCGCAGGACAGAATGTGTGCGCCAGTGACTGTGCTCAAGAGTGTGTAAACGAGAGTCAGCACAAAAGCGAGTGTAACAGCATGCATGAGGCAGTGAGAGTGTCTGTGAGAGCGAGTGAGCTTGAGAGCAAGTGAATTTGTAAGCCCAAGTGTGTGAGGGAGAGTTTTGTGTGTGTGTGTCTGTGTGTAGTTGAGAGTATGAACATTGGCAAAAGATCCTGCGAACAGGGCATGCAAGTGTGCCACGGAATGTGTGCAAGACCATGCATGATTGTATGACAGTATGGAGTATGAATGAGTGAGAACGTGACTCTGTGTGTGTGTGTGTCTGTCCGCGTGTGTCTGTCCGCGGTCAGTGTGTGTGGATAGTATGTTTGTGCATGAGGGATAGGATATGCATGTGCAACATAGTGTGACTGTGAACTTCTGTTTGTGCCTGAGTGAAGTGTTGGGGGAGAATAGGGAGAGGAGAGATCGAGAGAGCGTATGTGAGAGAGATGAGATGAGGAGAGGAATAAGAAATGATGAGTGGTCAATACCTGGAGGAAAAAAAGAACAGTGTGTGAGTGTTAAGAGAAGCCGCTGGATAGAATATGGAGGCTAAAATAGTATCAGAGATAATGGGAACTGCAGATGCTGGAGAATTCCAAGATAATAAAATGTGAGGCTGGATGAACACAGCAGGCCAAGCAGCATCTCAGGAGCACAAAAGCTTCATGAATGGTCTAGGCCCGAAACGTCAGCTTTTGTGCTCCTGAGATGCTGCTTGGCCTGCTGTGTTCATCCAGCCTCACATTTTATTATCTTGGAATATGGAGGCTATTGTTTTACTGATGGTACTGAATGAAAAGCAAGTGACACCTCTACTTGTTAGGGGACAGGAGATGTGCATTAGAGAAGGAGATACAGTCAAGCCTTGTTAGAGACAGCAGACACATTGAAAATGCACAGAAACTGAAATTAAAGCTTTCTTGTCAATGTGTCAAGAGGTGAGACAAATATGACGGGCTAATATTGTACCTTTGTGCTCAGTAAAATCATAGAATCATGAATCAGAGAATCCTTACAGTGTGGAAACAGGTCCGTCAGTCCAACACATCCACACTGCCCCTCAAAGCATCCCACCGAGACCCATCCACCCATAACTCACCTAACCTACACATCACTGAACTCCTTGGGAAATTTAGCATGGCCAATCCACCGAACTTGCACGTCTTTTGACTGTGGGAGGAAACTGGAGCACCCAGAGAAAACCCATGCGGACACATGAAGAATGTGCAAACTCCACACAGATAGTCAAAGGGTGGAATTGAACCCAAGTTGCTGGTGCCGTGAGGCGGCAGTGTCAAGCAGAGCCCCTGTGCTCTTTATTATGCCAATTAAGCTGCAAGCATTATTTTTAAAGGAAGGAAACGTACCATCGTCACAGGATGCCAGTGCTTTCAATTTTCTATCAGCTTTGAGAACTTTATCCATGTCTGTCTTGACAAGGGCAAGGTGATGGCAATGGTGTGAACAGCAATTTGATTCACTCTAAATCAACTATAACACTAATTTCCAAAACTTTGAAAACTCAATGTCCTGTTTTTCGAAGATGTCTGCATGTTCCATGGAAAATCATGTATTTTGCACTGCCTACCAGGCCAATCATTTCTTCACTCTGATCTCTGTCTCTCTCGCTCTCGCTCTCTGTGTCTTGCCCTCTTTGATTTCTGTAATTCCCGCCCTCCCTACCCTCAGCTACCTGTACTCATATGCTCGAGGCTTCTCCAATTTTCTGATGTTCATGCTAAAGCTTTAAGATCCCCGCACTGAACGTCAGCAAATTTTTCCAGAAGCCTCAAATGACTGCTGCCCAGTGGCTCTTACATCCATTTTCATCACTATGAAGTGCTTTGAGAGGTTGGTCATGGGTCACATCAACTCCACCCTCCCACATTACCTTGATCCACTGCAATTCACCTACTGATGCAGCAGATCCATCGTCGATGTCCTCTCTTTGGCTTTACACACATCTCTGGAACGTCCAGATAACAAGGGCATCTACATCAAGCTCCTACTTATTGACCACATCTCCACCTTCAATACCCTAATGCCAAACAAACACATCTCCAAGATTTTGAGTAGGATTAATTTCTTATATTTTTATGCCAATTATATGACTGAATTAATTAAGTCGATTTAATTTTCAAACAAGTCTAGGTTTCTTTGTATTTCACCAGAGTCCAAATGTAAATTTATTCACATGCAAATTACATGAATGGCTTCAACATACAAATAAGTTCAGAGCTGATACACATTGTCATATAGGTTATGACACTCAGGAAACTTGATGTAGCAAAGACACCTAACATGTGCTGTCTCCATGATAACAAGGTGTCGAGCTGAATGAGCACAGCAGGCTGAGCAGCATCAGAGGAGTAGGAAAGCTGACGTTTTTGGTCCAGATCTTTTGTCAGGAATCGGACACAAAAGAATCTGAGATAACAGGTGTAGAGCTGGATGATGCTGCTTGGCTTGTTGTGTTCATAAGACCATAAGACAGAGGAGTGGAAGTAAGGCCATTTGGCCCATCAAGTCCACTCTGGCATCTGAATCATGGCTGATGGGCATTTCAACTCCACTTCCCTGTACTCTCCCCATAGCCCTTGATTCATCCAGCTCTACACTTTGTTATCTTAGACTCCCCAGCATCGGCAGTTCCCACTATCTGTGTGGTCCTCCTCTACGTCAGGGAAACCAAGCGGAGGCTTGGTTCACACTAAACAACTGCACCTCCCAGTCGCCAACCATTTTAACTACCCCTCCCAATCCTCAGATGGACTGTCCATCCTGGACCTCCTGCAGTGCCACAACGATGGCACCCAAAGGTTGCAGGAACAGTACCACTTATTTTGCTTGGGAACCCTGCAGCCTAATGGTATCAGTGTGGATTTCACAAGCTTCAAAATTTCCCCTCCCCACCTACATCACAAAAACAGCCCAGCTCATCCTCACCTCCCTAACCTGTCCTTCCTCCCACTTACCCACTCTCCCACCTCAAGCCCTACCCCCATCTCCTACCTACCAGCCTCATCCCACCCCCTTAGCCTGTTTGTCCTCCCTGGACTGACCGATCCCCTCCCTAACTCCCCACGTACACTCATCTTGACTGGCTCCATCCACCGCCTCTTTAACCTGTCTGTCTCCACTCCACCTATCTTCTCCTTTATCCAGAGATAATGGGAACTGCAGATGCTGGAGAATCCAAGATAACAAAGTGTGAAGCTGGATGAACACAGCAGGCCAAGCAGCATCTCAGGAGCACAAAAGCTGACATTTCGGGCCTAGACCGTTCATCAGAGAGGGTGTTGGGGAGAGGGCTCCGAAATAAATAGGGAGAGAGACGGGGAAGCGGACCGAAGATGGAGACAACAGAAGATAGGTGGAGAGGAGAGTATCGGTGGGAAGGTCGGGAGAGGATAGGTCAGTCCAGGGAGGACGGACAGGTCAAGCAAACAGGATGAGGTTAGTCAGGAGGAAATGGAAGTGCGGCTTGAGGCGGGAGGAGGAGATAGGTGAGAGGAAGAACAGGTTAGGGAGGCGGGACAAGCTGGGCTGGTTTTGGGATGCAGTGCGGGGAGGGGATGAGTTGGGCTCGTTTTGGGATGCAGTCGGGGAGGGGAGATTTTGAAGCTTGGGAACTTCACATCGATACGATTGGGCTGCAGGGCTCCCAAGCGGAATATGAGTTGCTGTTCCTGCACTCTTTGCGTGGCACCATTGTGGCACTGCAGGAGGCCCACGATGGACAAGTCGTCTGAGGAATGGGAGGGGGAGTTAAAATGGTTCGCGACTGGGAGGTGCTGTTGTTTATTGCAAACCGAGCGGAGGTGTTCTGCAACGCAAACATGAGATTTTTTTCTTCTAGCTTGCACTCACTGGAGCACTGCAGCAAGCCTGAGACAGAGATTTTGCCCAGGGATCATGATGGAGTGCTCAAGTGACAGGCAATTGGAAACCTGGGGCCATTTTTACGGACAGAATATAGGTGTTCTGCCAAGCGGTTGGTCAGTCTGTGTTTCGTCTCCCCGATGCAGAGGGAGACCATATTGTGAGCAGTGAATACAGTAGACTAGATTGAGTGAAGTGTGGGTAAATCGCTGCTTCTCCTGGAAGCCTTGGATAATGAAGCGGGAGGAAGTAAATGGACAGATATTATGCCTTCTGTGGTGGCATGGAAAGTGCTGTCGGGTAATGGGGAGGTGTTGCGAATGGATAAAGAGTGGACTGAGGTGTCCTGACGGAATGGTCTCTGCGGAAGGCTGACAAGAGAGGGGAGGGGAATATTTGCCTGGTGGTGGAATCTTGTTGGAAATCGTGGCTGATGTTCTTCTAGATGTGGATATTGATGGGTTGGGCTTTGAGGACCAGTGCACATCATCAGGGGGGAGGCCAAAGTGTAGGAGATGGGTTGGACACAGCTGAGAGCTCTGTCAACCACGAACGCAAGGAATGCTCAGTTGAGGAAGAATGCAGACATTTCAGAATCCCTCCAACAGAAGACGAAATCATGAGAACAAGTGGATCTGTCTGGACAGTCCTGTTTGAAGATTATGGGAACTAAGACTACGTTGTTTGTCATAAAGGCTATGGTTGAGTGATCATATTCAAACTGAAGAGACCAACAATGTGAGATTGGAGAATGGGTGGAGAACCATGCCTCGAGAATCCCTCTGCGGGTCTATGCTTGGCTTGGGCTACTATGGTTACCTTGTCCCAGTTTCGTATGAGAGGCGTGATCCTCCACCCATAATGCAGCCAACAAACAGATACAATTGGACCCCCACATACAAAACCATACAGATCAAAACCCGAAATGACAGTACTCATGGTAACTGACCGGACAGTATAAATTCCAGACAGAGTAGAGTAACATTGTTTCGCTGGAGGCTCTACTGATGATGTCACACATCATGGTGACGAAACGTCTCAATGAAAACAAGCCAGCTCGGCGAGCAAGTCAACAACCTCAATCAGAGAGCTGGCTGTTTTGAACTACCTTGTTCAAGTGTATCATTTTGGATCTTGAATGTTAAATCTCGCTCCAACACAGGGACGGAGGATTGCTGTTAACAGCTGCATTCTAACTAATTCATATTGAATCATTGTTTTGACCAGTCCAGAGATGTGCAGGTTAGGTGGATTGGGAATGCTGAATTACCCACAGTGCCCACATACGTGTAGTTTAGGTATATTAGCCGTGGGAAATGCAGGCTGACAGGGATAGAGTTGGGAATGGGGATGGGTCTGGGTGGGATGCTCTTTGCAAGGTTGCTGCGGACTTGTTGAACTGAATGGCCTGTTTCCACACCGGGGATTCTATAAAACCAGGTTTTACTAAATTAGTGAGAGAGTGAGTTTATCAATTGCTAAATGCAAGAAGTCAGAAGGCACCACAAATACACACAAGTTAGAAACAAGAAATTAGCTCAAAAAACATAACCATTAAGAGGGATACGGATAGTTCAGCCTTTGGATTGTTTGTGAAGAATAGAAAGTGGGATGTTGTGGCCACTAAGTTGGGCGATCCCCGGAATGCTTATGTGAATTCAGCAGTTAATTTTGAGATTCTTATTGAAATTCTTTTGACCTTGTTTCCTTTTTGACATTGCCCTGGTTTGCAGAGCTCAGAGCAAGAGATTGTCTTTTCTTCTAACCTGCAGCAGAGGCCTATGAAATGGCTGTCCTAGAACTGCGACCTCCACAACTCCACAGACCACACGAGCAGAGTCGCCCAGGAATACACACGATCTGACATTCAAGAACTATTGAGATAACAATACTCAGTGTGGGATTGCAAAAGACAGCATGTAGAAACAGAAAACAGCTGTAAATACTGTCAAGAGGTGAAATAAAGTTATAGAGCTAAATTAATGGCTCTTTGCTTACGTGCTCATTGTATTCAGAACAAAATCAACAAATTAATAGCACACATACAGGTTGGCGGGCATGATTTGAGAGCTATTACAAAGACATGGTTATAAAGAGATCAACACTGGAGGTAAATGTGCAGGGCTACGTGACATTCCAAAAAGACAGGCAGGAGGGAAACTGACTAAGCGATGAAATTACTGTGAGAACAAGAAACAATCTTCAATCGGAAGACGTAGAATCCAATTGTATTTATTTGCTGACGGGAGGAGGACATCACTAGCTCGGCAGTGTTTGTTGTCCATCCCTCGTTGCCCAGGGGACAGTTCAGAGTCAATCATATGGCTGTGGGTCTGCAGTCACAAGTAGGCCAGACCTCGTAAGGATGGCAGTTTGCTTTTCTAAAGGACATCAGTGAACCAGGTGGGTTTTTCTGACATTTGGCAATGGATTCATGGTCATCATTAGATTCTTCATTCATGATTTTCTTTTATATTCAATTCAAATTCCACCATCTGCTGTGCTGGGATTTGAACACAGGTCCCCAGAATGTTATCTAACTCTCTGAATTAACAGTCCAGTAATACTACCACTCGGCCATTTCCTCCCCAATCTTGGAACAAGAAAACCTGTAGCTGACTCCCACATGGGGAAAAACACTGAACCAGGAGCTTCTTCAAACGAGGTGATCGCCTCTTCTTACATTTTAAGATAGCTATGAATTATCAGGACTTTGTGGGAAGCTACTAAATTGGGGGAAGGAGTATTAGGTAGGAGCAGAGCAGTATTAATTGGGAGGAGCTTTTATTGTACATGTCGACATTTGATACGTGGAAGTTATTTAAAGACCTACTGATCAGCGTTCAGATCTGGCCTATTCCAGGAAAGGAGGAATGACAAGGATGGCAATCTAAGGACATATGGACATAAGAAATAAAGCAGGAGTAGGTCATCTGTCTCTTCCAGCTCGCTCCGCCATTCAATAAGGTCATCACTGATCTTTTTGCGGACTCAGCTCCACTTACCCTCCCATTCACCATAATCCTCAATTCCTTTCCTGTTCAAAGATCTATCTGTCTTGGCCTTTAAAACATTCAACCAGGGAACCTCAACTGTTTCAGTGGGCAGAGAATTCCACAGATTCACAACCCTTTGGATGAAGAAGCTCATCCTCAACTCAGTCTTAAATCTGTTCACCCTTATTTTGAGGCTGTGCCCCGGAGATGTACTTTCACCCATCAGTGGAACCAACTTCAGTGCTCCTTTCCTGTGTATTTCTTTCGTAATTTTAAAAGTTGCTATTAGAACATCCCTCATTCTTCGAAGTTTCAGTGAGTGCAATCGTAGTCTCCTCAAACTCTCCCCATACAGCAACATTTTCAATTCTGGAATCAATCTTGTGAAGCTCCTTTGCACCCCCTCCAGTGCCAGTACATCCTTTCTCCAGTGAGGAGACTAAAACTGTACAAACTACTCTACATCAAGCCTCACCAGCACCCTATACAACTGGAGCATCCCCTCCCGATTTTTAAACTGCATCACTCGAGCAATAAAGGACACTATTCCATTTGTTGCCTCAATTGCCAGCTGCATCTGCAAACGTTTTGTGCTTCATACACAAGGCTGCCCAGCTCCCTCTGCATAGCAGCATGCTACAATTTTTCACCATTTATGTAATACTCCATTTTGCCCGAATTGCCACCAAAATGGATAGCCTCACATTTTCCATCATTGCACTCCATCTGCTAGACCCTTGTCCATTCACTTACACTTTCTGTGTCCTTCTGCAGACGTTCATTATCCTCTTCACACTTAACACTAAAATGTGTGGGAGAGTAATCTGTGAACTGTAATAGAACATATAACAACACAGCGCAGAACAGGCCCTTCGGCCCTCCATGTTGCGCCGAGCTGTGAACTAATCTAAGCCTATGCCCCGACACTACCCCATCGTCAACCATATGCTTATCCAAGGGCTGTTTAAAGGCCCCACATGTGGCTGAGGTAACAACATTGGCAGGCAGAGCATTCCACGCCCTTAACACTCTCTTAGTAAAGAACCTACCTCTGACATCTGTCTTAAAACCATCACCCCTCAATGTGTAGCTGCACCCCCTTGTACAAGCTGAAGTCATCGTCCTCGGAAGAAGACTCTCACTGTCCACCCTATCTAAACCACTGATCATCTTGTATTATCTCTATTAAATTCCCTCTTAGCATCCTTCTCCCCAATGAGAACAGGCCCAAGATCCTCAGCCTTTCTTCACAAGACCTTCGCTCCAGACCAGGCAACATCCTGGTAAACCTCCTCTGCACTTGTTCCAACGATTCCGAGGCCGCACTAGTGTTTGTAGAGTTGCAGCATGACATCACGTCTCCGGAACTCAATCCTTCTACCATTGCAACCTACCACACCATCAGACTCCTGAACAGCACCATCTACCTGGGTAGCAATTTTCAGGAATCTATGCACATGGACACCAAGATCCCTCTGCTCACCTACACTGTCAAGAATCTTTCCGTTGACCCGGTGTTCTGCCTTCCTATTAGTCCTCCCAAAGTGAATCACCTCACATTTATCCGTATTAATCTCCATTTGCCAACTTTAGGGACAATTCTGCAGTTTATCCAAGTCTCCCTACAACATGCAACATTCTTCCACAATGTCCACCACTCCACCGACTTTAGTGTCATCTGCAAACTTACTAACCCATCCACCACTGCCTGCGTCCAAGTCATTTACACAAATGACAAACAGCAGTGGTCTCACAACAAATCCTTGAGACACACCACCAGTAATCAGACTCCAGGCTGAATATTCTCCATCAACCAGCACTCGTTGCCTTCTTACCGAAAGCCAGTTTCTAATCCAAATGGCTAAAGCTCCCTCAATCCCGTGCCTCTGTATTTTCTCCAATAGCCTACCACGGGCAAACTTATCAAAGGCTTTACTCAAGTCCATGTACACCACGCCAACTGCCCGACCCTCATCCACATGTTTGGTCACCTTCTCAAAAAATTCAATGAAGTTTCTGAGACATGACCTGCCCTTGACGTATCCATGTTGACTATCTCCAATCACATTGTTGCTTTCTAGATGATTATAAATCCTATCTCTTATAATCCTTTCCAAAATTTTTCCTACAACACACCCAAGGCTCACAGGTCTATAATTGCCTGGGTCATTCCTACTACCCCTCTTGAACAAGGGCACAACATTTGCAATCCTCCACTCCTCTGGTACGAAACCTGTAGACAATGAGGACTCCAAGATCAAGGCCAAAGGCTCCACCACCTCCTCCCTAGCTTCCCAGGCAATCCTCGGAAAAATCCCATCAGGCCCAGGGGTTTTATCTACCTTCACACGTTGTCGAATTGATAACACTTCCTCCTTCCTAACCTTAACCCTTTCAATTCTAGTAGCCTCTAACTCAGTCACCTCCTCTACAATATTCTCCTGTCCCTCAGTGAAAACAGATGAGAAATATTCATTTAGCACCTCTCCAATCTCCACAGCGTCCACACACAACTTCCCACTTCTGTCTTGGACTGGCCCTATGCCTACCCCAGACATCCTCTTATTCCTCACATACCTATCGAAAGCTTTCGGGTTCTCCTTTATTTACCTGCCAATGTCTGCTCATGTACCCTCCTTGCTCTTCTTAACTCTCTCTTTAAATCCTTCCCAGCTAATCTGTAGCTCTCCATCACCTCATCTGAACCATCTGGTCTCATCATCACATCAGCCTCCCTCTTCTGCTTAACAAGAGATACAAGTTTTTTTTAGTTAACCACAGTTCCCTTAGCTTATCGCTTCCTCCCTGCCTGAAGGGACGTGCCTATCAAGGACACGCAATATCTGTTCCTTAAACCAGCTCCACAATTCAATTGTCCCCATCCCCTGCATTTTGCTAACCCATTCTCTGCCTCCTAAGTCTTGACTAATCACCTTATAAGGGAGGAATGGAGAAGCCGATAGTGAAGAGGACGATCAGAGGTTACAGCAGAACATAGATAGACTGGAGAGTTGGGCAGATAAATGGCAGATGGAGTTCAATCCAGGCAAATGCGAGGTGATGCATTTTGGAAGATCACATTCAAGGACAAACTATACAGTAAATGGAAAAGTCTTGGGGAAAATTGATGAACAGAGAGATCTGGGCGTTCAGGTCCTTTGTTCCCTGAAGGTGACAATACAGGTCAATAGGGTGGTCAAGGCGGCATATGGCATGCTTTCCTTCATTGGACGGGGTATTGAGTACAAGAGTTGGCAGGTCATGTTGCAGTTGTATCGGACTTTGGTTCGGCCACATTTACAGTACTGTGCCCATTACCAAAAGGACGTGAACGCTTTGGACAGGGTACAGAGGAGGTTCACCAGGATGTTGCCTGGTATGGAGGGTGCTAGCTACAAAGAGAGGTTGAGTAGATTAGGATTATTTTCATGAGAAAGATGGAGATTGGGGGGGACCTGATTGAGGTCGACAAAATCATGAGGGTATAGACAGGGTGAACAGCAAATAGCTTTTGCCACCCAGAGCGGAGGACTCAATTACTAGGGGTCATGAGTTCCAAGTGAGAGGAGGAAAATTTAGGGGAGATATGCATGGAAAGTTCTTTACAGAGAGGTTGGTGGGCACCTGGAACGCATTGCCAGTGGAGGTGGGCGACGCAGACACATTAGCATCTTTTAAGATATATTTGGACAGGTACACGGACAGGCAGGGAGCAAATGGACACAGACCGTGAGCAAACAGGTGAGAAGTTAGACAGAGGATCTTGATCGGCGCAGGCTTGGAGGGCAAAAGGGCCTGTTCGTGTGGTGTAATTTGCTTTGTTGTTTTGACTGACTGGAGGGAAGGAGGAAAGGATGGCTGGAGGGAGGGAGGGAGGGAGGAATGGATGGCTGGAGGGAGGGAGGGAGGGAGGAATGGATGGCTGGAGGGGGGGAGTGAGGCCTGACGGGAGGAAGGAATGGATGAATGGACGGGGCAAGGAGCAGGAGGACGGGGTGGGGGGGGGTGAAGGAGAAGGAGGACGGGGGTGGGGGAAGGAGGAGGACGATGGTGGGGGGGGAAGGAGGAGGAGGAGGACGGTGGGGGGGGAAGGAGAAGGAGGACGGTGGGGGGGGAAGGAGAAGGAGGACGGTGGGGGGGGAAGGAGAAGGAGGACGGTGGGGGTAAGGAGAAGGAGGACGGTGGGGAAGGGGAAGGAGAAGGAGGACGGGGGGGGGAAGGAGAAGGAGAAGGAGGACGGGGGGGGGGAAGGAGGACGGGGGGGAAGGGGAAGGAGAAGGAGGACGGTGGGGAAGGAGGAGGAGGACGGGGGGGGGGAAGGAGGAGGAGGAGCGGGGAGTGGGGGGGAGGAGGAGGAGCCGGTGGGGGGAGGGAGTTGAACACAGCAGACATCCTGACATCAGCTTCCCTGGCCTCTGATGCTGCATGTCCTGCTGTGTTCATGCTCATGAACACCTCGTTACCTCCCATTCTCTTTTGTTTGTGTTTTCTTGCTGTTCCTCCCTCACTCTGATTCTCTCCCCCTCTCTCACCACTGCTGGCCCGAATTTCACTCCCTTGTCATGCTCCTTTATTTCCATCTTTCTGTCCCTTTTCTCTCTCCCACCACAAATTCACTCTCTCTCACTCTGGCTTTATTCACAGGGGGAGAGAGTACAAGAGGAAAGGAAACCAAAGCACACAGCGCCTTCGGCTGAGAGAGAAATTAAGAACTGCCGGAGATTTTCCAAACCGTGACACAGGAGTTGCCTCTCTCTGTCTCTCTCGACAGTCTCTGTCACTGCCTCACCCAACCCCACACCCATTCGTGTCCCATGGTGACTCTCCACAAACCCACCTCCGGGTGGAAATGCAAACACAAGTTGCTGGAAATGCTCAGCATCTGTGAAGAAAAAGTCCCGAGGTAGCATTTTGGGTGCGATGACCCTTTCCCTCCGAGCTCCGGCTAGAAATGCTCCAGCCTCTGGGACAGGGTCCCCTTATAGTCGGAGAGCTGCGGGTCGATCTCGGCTGTTCGCTTGGCGCAGGGCATCAAGAGCTCCCCTCAGCCCCAGGAAGGGGTATGTTCACCCCCTAACCTTATACTGACAGTGGTTGTGTTCTTCCCTCATCCCCGGGAGCCCCTCTTGCCTTCTCACCTGGTTGTTGGAGTGCTATTCGGCTACGGAGGGCGGTGCGATAAAGATCCCACTTCCCACAGCCGCGGGGGAAGGGGGCATCCCTTCACTCCTAAACCTCCTCCCATCTCATCTTGTGGCAGTGGCTGTTCGGCTGCAGAAAGCAGCGCTGCCCGTGACCCCAAACCTCCCGACAACACCCCTCTCCGAACCCAACCCCCACCACGCCCCTTTTGCAGTAGCTGTAGGCCACTCAGTCACAGGGCTGTATGATAGTGACTCTCCCCATGTCCCCTCGCTTCCAGGACGGCTATCCTCCAACGCCTACCCCATCCCATCCCGCTCCTTCCCTTTACCTTGTAGTCGGAGAGCTGTAGGCAGTTCTGCTACGGAAACCCGCGCAGGGCTGTATAATAGACACCCTCCCAATGTCCCCAGCCTTCCCCTCACCCGGGGAGGGGTATTCTCACCCCCAAAACATACATTCCCAACCCCTCGCTTTGTGATAGGAGCGGCGCAGGATGTGAAACAGGGACCGTGCTCATGTCCCCAGTCCTCCCTTCACCCCAAACCCCACTGTGACCTTGCAGTCGGAGATCGTTGTCGGCTGCTCAGCCACGGAAGGCGTCGCGAACCGCGGCCAGGTACTCGGGGAGCGCAGGCTCGGTGCCAGGCAGCTGTTCAGGCAGGTAGCTGTGCCCAGGAGCCGGGCAAAGAGGCCTTCTCCCACCTCGGATCCCCGGTCCTGGCAAAGGCGGCGCAGGGCCGAGCCACTGAGCAGCGAGCGCTCCAGCAGCCCGGATGCCTGCTCCCAGCCCGGTGGTCATGCTGGAGGCCGCTGGAGAACAGGGGGTTGTAGGGGTCCGGGAGCGTGGTGCGATGATCCCCGCTGCCGAAACCCTGGGTCCTCAGCCCCTCCCGGGAAAAGGGATCCAGACAGCGGACTCGTCGCCGAGGGAGAGGGGGAAAAAGGCGTGAGTAGGAACAGGAGAGGAAGGGGATTGACTGCGAGGGAGAAAGAGACAGAGTGTGTGTGAGAGAGAGAGGGGATTAGAAATGCAGTCTGATTGCGGATGGGCTGGGTTTAAACAGAGATTTTTAAACTTTGTTCGAACGAAACCCAGAACGCTGCCTGCTGAGCGAGTGGAGAGGCTCGGACAGAGAGGAAGAGAGACACAGGGAAAGACAGGGGGGCGGGGGAGAGGGGACAGAGAGAGGTCACAGGGAGAGACGGAGAGACAGGGGAGAGAGAACGGCAGAAGCACACACAGAGGGAGGCAGAGACAAGAGGAGAGACAGAGAGGGGCGCACACACACACAGACCAAAGAGACAGAGAAAGAGAGAGACAGAGAAGTGCACAGCGAAGTGGCAGAGACAAGACGACAGAGAGAGAGATACAGAGACAGAGAGTGAGGCACACACAGAGAGATGGAGAGACAGAGATTGTGTGTGTGGGGCAGGGGGTGGGTTTGGAGAAAATGGGAGAGAGAGAGAAAGAGACAGAGTCGTAGAGTTGTACAGCAGTGAAACAGACCCTTCAGTCCAACTCCTCCATGCCGACTGGGGGGCCGGGGCACGTGGGCGGGACAGGGCCGCGGGGGGCCGGGGCCCGTGGGCGGGACAGGGCCGCGGGGGGCCGGGGCCCGTGGGCGGGACAGGGCCGCGGGGGGCCGGGGCCCGTGGGCGGGACAGGGCCGCGGGGGGCCGGGGCCCGTGGGCGGGACAGGGCCGCGGGGGGCCGGGGCCCGTGGGCGGGACAGGGCCGCGGGGGGCCGGGGCCCGTGGGCGGGACAGGGCCGCGGGGGGCCGGGGCCCGTGGGCGGGACAGGGCCGCGGGGGGCCGGGGCCCGTGGGCGGGACAGGGCCGCGGGGGGCCGGGGCCCGTGGGCGGGACAGGGCCGCGGGGGGCCGGGGCCCCTGGGCGGGACAGGGCCGCGGGGGGCCGGGGGCCGGGGCCCGTGGGCGGGACAGGGCCGCGGGGGGCCGGGGCCCGTGGGCGGGACAGGGCTGCGGGGGCCCGTCCCCGTGAGGGGGACAGGGCTGTGGGGGCCCGTCCCCGTGAGGGGGACAGGGCTGCGGAGGCAAATCGCCGTGAGCGGGAGAGGGCTCCGGGGGCCGGTCCCTGTGAGCGTCTCAGAAATGCAGGGGCAAGTTGATCCGGTGAATTCAAGTATGAAATTACACGAAAGACAGCAATGAATTTAAAGCATCAAGAGGAAAGAGATTTGGAATCCAGCATTCGTTCATGGGGATGGAGCAGCGCTTGGAATATTGCCTTCAGTTCTGGTCGCTTCATTACAGGGAGGATGTGGAAGCTTTAGAGAGGGTGCAGAGGAGATTTAGCAGGATGCTGCATGGAATGGACGGCAGGTCTTATGAGGAAGGGTTGAGGGGGCGAGGACTTTTCTCATTGGAGCAAAGAAGAATGAGAGGTGACTTGATAGAGGTATACAAGATGATGAGAGGCATAGCTGGAGTGGATAGTCAGAGATTTTTTCCCAGAGCAGAAATGACTCTCACGAGGGGGAGAAATTTTAAGGTGACTGGAGGAAGGATTAGGGGAGATGTCAGACCTAAGTTCTTTACACAGAGAGTGGCGGGTGTGTGGAATGCGCTGCTGGCAGCGGTAATGGAGTCAGATACATTTAGAGACTTTTAAGCGACTCTTGGATAGGCACATGAAGGACAGTAAAATGAAGGGTATGCAGGGTAGTTTGATCTTAATGGGATAATAGGACGGCACAACATCGTGGGCCGAAGGGCCTGTACTGTTCTTTGTTCTATGTTCAGCCAAAGGTTCTTTTCTTTTCAGGAGAGAGTAATTGATTGTAGTTTTTAAAGACAGAACTGGAGGACAGAGAAAGATATCAAGGAAGGTTGCACGTTAGTGACAGTATCAACAAGTCCTCAGCAAATGTACTCTCTGAGTAACTACACTGTTTTGAAGGCGAGAGGACCAATGATATCAGTTAAGCCCCCCTTGTTTTTGTATTGTCTACTTCTGACATATGCGCAAATGGACAACCTCACTCTCCTGCAAAGCTGCAGAATGAATAATGCTGCAATATTTGTCAACTCCCAAATGGGCATTGATACATTAGTAAATCTCACATCAATAAACTTACGTCTCAAGGTTCTCGCCTTCTAGAGCTGTTTGTACTGGTAAATAACCCAAGCGAGGATGTTTGGCAAAATATTTCTTACTTATTTTTCAGCACCTTGCTGAAATCACACACATCTTCACCTGATGTTGTCTAAAAATGTAAAATAAATCAAATTCAGTTCAGAATTAATCATGAACCAATCTACTCAACTCACTCTATAATCCATGCTATCCCTGCTAAATGTCTTTGAGGATGTAAAATTAAAGAGTCTGCAATTCTGAGGGATAAAGTCGCTATCTTTCTGTAAGATTATGATAAAGGTTAGATATGTCTGAATGTGAGTTTCGAACAATTAAGCTTGAGTTTCATAGAGTCATACAGCATGAAAAAAGATCCTTTGGCCCAACCAGTCTATGCTGATCACAATCCCAAACTCAACTAGTTCCACCTGCCTGTGCTTGGCCCATATTTCTCCAAACATTTCTATCATCTTTCTATCTTCTGGCTACAACATCACCTGAACAGAATTCTCCATCTTGTGGTCAAATACTAAAACTATACAATTAAGTAATTTCAAATGATACACAGATCCAGGATTCACATTAGTGGCCTTTCTGGTTGAATTGCTAATTATTTTAACAACAGTGCATTTTCTGTCAAATTATGCCATGTATAATTACTGATCCAAAATTCATCTCATTGGGTTTCATTTTTTTGGTTTTTTGTATTGAGTCAAAGATGAGATCAACACAGTGGGGGAGAAGGGAGCAGGACGAGGGGGGGAGAAGGGAGCAGGACGAGGGGGGGAAAAGGGAGCAGGACGAGGTGGGGAGAAGGGAGCAGGACGAGGTGGGGAGAAGGGAGCAGGACGAGGTGGGGAGAAGGGAGCAGGACGAGGTGGGGAGAAGGGAGCAGGACGAGGTGGGGAGAAGGGAGCAGGACGAGGTGGGGAGAAGGGAGCAGGACGAGGGGGGGAGAAGGGAGCAGGACGATGGGGGGAGCAGGGAGCAGGACGAGGGGGGGAGAAGGGAGCAGGACGGGGGGGAGAAGGGAGCAGGACGGGGGTGGGGAGAAGGGTGCAGGACGAGGCGGGGAGAAGGGAGCAGGACGAGGGGGGGAGAAGGGAGCAGGACGAGGGGGGGGAGAAGGGAGCAGGACGAGGGGGGGGAGAAGGGAGCAGGACGGAGTGGGGAGAAGGGAGCAGGACGGGGGGGGAGAAGGGAGCAGGACGAGGGGGGGAGAAGGGAGCAGGACGAGGTGGGGAGAAGGGAGCAGGACGAGGTGGGGGGGGAAGGAGGAAGGGAGATGAACACAGCAGACAGGCTGACATCACCTCTACACCCAGAATATTCAGACCCTTCAGAAGCGTTTCTCCCTGCGACTCCTGAAACAGACACTCGCAGCCATGCGCCGGCACCTCCACACACTGCAATCCAGCCTGCCCCAGCTCAGAGCCTCCCTCTCCCAGACCTGCACAGGACCCCTGCTGTTTTTTATCCGCCGCAGGATCCACAGACTGAACACCCAGTTCCACTCAGCTTTACTGGACACCAAAAATCCTAAGTACAACCAACTCACGGGCCCCTGCCTCCCACAAGAGGATTCCTGCGCCTCCCAAATCCCGAGTCTGTACCTGCCCCGCCGCCATTGAACATGAAGACACGGCCGGAGACCCCACCGATGACGTCACATCCGCCTCCGCCGGCCACACCACTTCCGGAACCGCTGCTGCACTCACCACCTCCACTTCCACAGATACAACACCTCACACACCACCCTCACCGCAGCTGCTGCCGCCTCCCCCGATACTCCAACTGCCGACGGAACCCCGCCCACGGCCGACGACCTCATCGCTCCGCCCACAGCCTCCACAGCCAGCAACCCCAGAGGAGACAGCCACACTGAGCCCTGCCACATGTTCACCGTCTCCCCAGACCTCCCACTGACTGAGGACGAACGGTCAGTCCTCAGTAAGGGGCTCACCTTTGACCCCCTACAACCACACATCAACCAATACCAGTCACGATTGGACATAGAGCAGTTTTTCCGCCGTCTTCGCCTCCACGCCTACTTCTTCAACCGGGAGCCTAACCCTCCCTCCACTGACCCCTTCACCCTCTTCCAACACAAGTCCTCCTCCTGGACACCACCCCCAGGCCTCCTAACCTCCCTCGACCTCTTCATCTCCAACTGCCGTCGAGACATTAACCGCCTCAATCTCTTCACCCCTCTCACCCACTCCAACATCTCCCCTGAAGAACGGACAGCCCTCCGCTCCCTCCGCTCCAACCCCAACCTCACCATCAAACCCGCAGACAAGGGTGGCGCAGTGGTAGTAGGGCGCACTGACCTCTACATCGCCGAGGCCGGACGCCAATGCACCGACACCACCTCCTACTGCCCCCTCGATCATGACCCCACACCCGAGCACCAAACCATCATCTTCAACACCATTCATGACCTCATCACCTCTGGGGACCTCCCACCCACAGCCTCCAACCTCAGTGTTCCCCAACCCTGCATGGCCCGTTTCTATCTCCTTCCCAAAATCCACAAACCTGCCTGCCCTGGTCGACCCATCGTCTCAGCCTGTTCCTGCCCCACCGAACTCATCTCCAGGTGGACTCCATTTTCTCCCCTTTGGTCCAGGAACTCCCTACCTACGTCCGTGACACCACCCACGCCCTCCACCTCCTCCAGGACGTCCAATTCCCTGGCCCCCAACACCTCATCTTCACCATGGACGTCCAGTCCCTATACACCTGCATTCTGCATGCAGATGGCCTCCAGGAACTCCGCTTCTTCCTGTCCCGCAGGCCCGATCAGTCCCCCTCCACCGACACCCTCATCCGCCAAGCCGAACTCATCCTCACCCTCAACAACTTCTCTTTTGACTCCTCCCACTTCCTACAGACTACGGGGGTGGCCATGGGCACCCGCATGGGCCCCAGCTATGCCTGCCTCTTTGTAGGTTCCGTGGAACAGTCCCTCTTCCGCACCTACACAGGACCCAAACCCCACCTCTTCCTCCGGTACACTGATGACTGTATCGGCGCCGCCTCTTGCTCCCCAGAGGAGCTCGAACAGTTCATCCACTTGACCAACACCTTCCACCCCAACCTTCAGTTCACCTGGGCCATCTCCAGCACATCCCTCACCTTCCTGGACCTCTCGGTCTCCATCTCAGGCAACCAGCTTGTAACTGATGTCCATTTCAAGCCCACCGACTCCCACAGCTACCTAGAATACACCTCCTCCCACCCACCCTCCTGCAAAAATTCCATCCCATATTCCCAATTCCTCCGCCTCCGCCGCATCTGCTCCCACAATAAGACATTCCACTCCCGCACATCCCAGATGTCCAAGTTCTTCTCGGACAGCAACTTTGCCCCCACAGTGATCGAGAACGCCCGTGACCGCGTCTCCCGTATTTCCCGCAACACATCCCTCACACCCCGCCCCCGCCACAACCGCCCAAAGAGGATCTCCCTCGTTCTCACACACCACCCCACCAACCTCCGGATACAACGCATCATCCTCCGACACTTCCGCCATCTACAATCCGACCCCGCCACCCAAGACATTTTTCCATCCCCACCCCTGTCTGCCTTCCGGAGAGACCACTCTCTCCGTGACTCCCTTGTTCGCTCCACACTGCCCTCCAACCCCACCACACCCGGCACCTTCCCCTGCAACCGCAGGAAATGCTACACTTGCCCCCACACCTCCTCCCTCACCCCTATCCCAGGCCCCAAGATGACATTCTACATTAAGCAGAGGTTCACCTGCACATCTGCCAATGTGGTATACTGTATCCACTGTACCCGGTGCGGCTTCCTCTACATTGGGAAAACCAAGCGGAGGCTTGGGGACCGCTTTGCAGAACACCTCCGCTCAGTTCGCAACAAACAACTGCACCTCCCAGTCGCAAACCATTTCCACTCCCCCTCCCATTCTCTAGATGACATGTCCATCATGGGCCTCCTGCACTGCCACAATGATGCCACCCGAAGGTTGCAGGAACAGCAACTCATATTCCGCCTGGGAACCCTGCAGCCATATGGTATCACTGTGGACTTCACCAGTTTCAAAATCTCGCCTTCCCCTACTGCATCACTAAACCAGCCCAGTTCGTCCCCTCCCCCCACTGCACCACACAACCAGCCCAGCTCTTCCCCCCCCCACCACCCACTGCATCCCAAAACCAGTCCAACCTGTCTCTGCCTCCCTAACCGGTTCTTCCTCTCACCCATCCCTTCCTCCCACCCCAAGCCACACCGCCATCTACCTACTAACCTCATCCCACCTCCTTGACCTGTCCGTCTTCCCTGGACTGACCTATCCCCTCCCTACCTCCCAACCTATACTCTCTCCACCTATCATCTTTTCTCTCCATCTTCGGTCCGCCTCCCCCTCTCTCCCTATTTATTCCAGAACCCTCACCCCATTCCCCTCTCTGAAGAAGGGTCTAGGCCCGAAACGTCAGCTTTTGTGCTCCTGAGATGCTGCTTGGCCTGCTGTGTTCATCCAGCCTCACATTTTATTATCTTGGATTCTCCAGCATCTGCAGTTCCCATCATCTCTGACATCAGCTTCCCTGCGTCTCTGATGCTGCTTGTCCTGCTGTGTTCATCCGCATCAACACCTTGTTACCCCCCATTCTCCTTTGTTTGTGTTTTCTTGCTCTTCCTCCCTCCCTCTGATTCTCACCTCTGCTGGCTCTAATTTCACTCCCTTGTCATGTTCCCTTATTTCCATCTTTCTGTCCCTTCTCTCTCTCTCTCCGCCCACAAACTCACTCTGGCTTTATTCACAGGGGGAGAGAGTACAAGAGGAAAGGAAACCAAAGCACGCAGCGCCTTCGGCTGAGAGAGAAATGAATAACTGCCGGAGATTTTCCAAACCCTGACACGGGGGTTGCCTCTCTCTCTCTCTCGACAGTCTCTGTGACTGCCCCATCAAACCCCACACCCATTCGTGTCCCATGGTGACTCTCCACAAACCCACCTCCGGGTGGAAATGCAAACAGAAGTTGCTGGAAATGCTCAGCATCTGTGAAGAAAAAGTCCCGAGGTACCGTTTTGGGTGCGATGACCCTTTCCCTCCGAGCTCCGGCTGGAAATGCTCCAGCCTCTGAGACAGGGTCCCCTTGAGGTCGGAGAGCTGCGGCTCCATCTCGGCTGTTCGCTTGGCGTCAGGAGCTCCCCTCAGCCCCAGGAAGGGGTATGATCACCCCCTAACCTTATACTGACAGTGGTTGTGTCCTTCCCTCATCCCCGGGAGCCCCTCCTGTCTTCTCACCTTGTCGCCCGGGTGCTATTCGACTACGGAGGGCTGTGCGATAAAGATCCTACTTCCCACAGCGGCAGGGGGAGGGGGCATCCCTTCGCTCCTGAAACACCCCCTCCCATCCAATCTTGTGGCAATGGCTGTTCGGCTGCAGAAAGCGGCGCTGCCCGTGACCCCAAACCTCCCTACAACACCCCTCTCCTAATCCGACCCTTTTGCAGTAGCTGTAGGCCACTCAGTCACTGGGCTGCACAATAGTGACTCTCCCCATGTCCACTCACTTCCAGGACGGCTATCCTCCAACCCCGACCCCATCCCATCCACCTCCTTCCCTTTACCATGTAGTACGAGAGCTGCAGGCTGGTCGGCTACGGAAACCCGCGCAAGGCTGGATAATAGACACCCTCCCGATGTCCCCAGCCTTCCCCTCACCCGGGGAGGGGAATTCTCACCCCCAAAACATCCATTCCCAACCCCTCGCTTTGGGATAGGAGCGGCGCAGGATGTGAAACAGGGACCGTGCTCATGTCCCCAATCCTCCCTTCACCCCAAACCACCAACCCCAGCTTACCTTGCAGTAGGAGATAGTTGTCGGCTGCTCAGCTACGGAAGGCGTCGCGGACCCGCAGCCGGGTGCTCGGGGAGCGCGGGCTCGGTGCCAGGCAGCTGTGCCCAGGCGCCGGGCGAAGAGGCCTTCTCTCACCTCGGATCCCCGCTCCCGGCACAGGGCCGAGCCACTGAGCAGCGAGCGCTCCAGCAGCCCGGATGCCTGCTCCCAGCCCGGTGGTCATGCTGGAGGCCGCTGGAGAACAGGAGGTTGTAGGGGTCCGGGAGCGTGGTGCGATGATCCCCGCTGCCGAACAGCTGGGTCCTCAGAACCCTCCCGGGAAAAGGGATCCAGACAGCGGACTCGTCGCCGAGGGAAGTGGGGGGGAAAGGCGTGAGTCGGAACAGGAGAGGAAGGGGATTGACTGAGAGGGAGAAAGAGACAGACTCTGTGTGTGTGTGTGTGTGTGTGTGTGTGTGTGTGTGTGTGTGTGTGTGTGTGTGTGTGTGTGTGTGTGTGTGAGTGAGAGAGAGAGGGGATTAGAAATGCAGTCTGATTGCGGATGGGTTGGGTTTAAATAGAGATTTTTAAACTTCGTTCAAAAAACTCACAACGCTCCCTGCTGAGCGGGTGGAGAGGCTCGGATAGAGAGAAAGAGAGAGACAGGGGGGCGGGGGAGAGGGGACAGAGAGAGGTTCACAGGGAGAGACGGAGAGACAGGGAGAAGGGGAGAGAGAACGGCAGAAGCACACACAGACGGAGCCAGATACAAGACAAGAGATAGAGAGGGGCGCACACAGAGACCAAAGAGACAGAGTGAAAGAGGAGAGAGACAGAAGTGCACAGCGAGGTGGCAGAGACAAGACGACAGAGAGAGACAGAGACATAGAGTGAGGCACACACAGAGAGATGGAGAGACAGAGATTTGTGTGTGTGGCGGGGGGTGGGTTTGGAGAAAATGGGAGAGAGAGAGACAGAGTCGTCGAGTTGTACAGCAGGGAAACAGACCCTTCAGCCCAACTCCTCCAGGCCGACCAGATACCGGAACTGACTAGTTCTGTTTGCCAGCCTGTAGCCCATATCCCTCCAGCCCCTTCCTATTCATGTGTCCCTGCAGGTGACTTCTAAATACTGTGAGTATAACAGCCTCTGTCACTCCTCTGGCAGTTCATGCCACACACAGACTACACTCGGGAGAACACGTTGGCGCCAAATCCATCTCCCATCCTCTGAGAAAAGGAAGCGGAAATGACATTACCAACCCAAGGAAACCGGAACACTTAAAGAGAAGGCGGGACCTAACTCCAGCGCTTCCCCGGATGCTCACTGATGATTTTACCTGGAATGGTGCCGAAACGTCTGCAAAATAACCTTCCAGCTCAGTGAGCAATCTTACATCCAGAACCTCAACCCTGAGCTACAAATCTTCTCAAAACTCGATAATGCTTTGCCACTTGATTAACAGATGCATCCTATTTTTTGAAAAAAATAAACGTTTTTTGCTGGATGTATGACTGACTGACCAATGTTTATTGTCCTTCCTTAACTGAGCCTTGGGAGCTCTGCAGACCAATGCTATCAACGTGGATTTCACAAGCTCCAAAATCTCCCCTCCCACCACTGCATCCCAAAACCAGCCCAGCTCGTCCCCCAATCTGTTCTTCCTCTTACCGATTCCCCTCCTCCCAGCTCAAGCCAAACCCCCATTCCCTACCTACTAACCTCTTCCCACCCCCTTGACCTGTCCGTCCTCCCCAGACTTGACCTGTCCGTCCTCCCCAGACTGACCTATCCCCTCCCTACCTCCACACCCACACTCACCTCCACTGGCTTCATGTCCACCCCTTTTACTTAAGACCAGAAGACATCGGAGTGGAAGTAGGGCCATTCGGCCCATCAAGTCCACTCCACCATTTAAATCATGGCTCAGGGGCATTTCAACGCCACTTCCCTGAACTCTCCCCGTTGCCCTTGATTCCTCGTGAGATCAAGAATTTGTCAATCTCTGCCTTGAAGGCATCCAACGTCCTGGCCCCGACTGCACTCCGTGGCAATGATTTCCACAAGCCCGCCACTCTCTGGCTTTACAAATGTCATCTCATTTCCATTTGAAATTTACCCCCTCTAATTTTAAGGCTGTGCCCATGGGTCCTCGTCTCCCGGCCTCACGGAAACAACTTCCTAGCGTCCACCTCTTCCAAGGCAGACATTATGTCGTAAGTTTCTATCAGATCTCCCCTCACCCTTCTAAACTCTGATGAGTACAATCCCAGGATCCTTAGCCGTTCATCGTATGTCAAACCTACCACTTCAGGGATATTCTGTGTGAATCTCCACTGGACACGCTCCAGGGCTAGTATGTCCTTTCTGAGGTGTGGGGCTCAAAATTGGACACAGTATTCTAAATGGAGCCTAACTAGAGCTTTATAAAGCCTCAGAAGCACATCGCTGCTTTTATATTCCAACCCTCTTGCGATAAAGGACAACATTACATTCACTTTCTTAATTACGGACTCTACCTGCAAGTTAACCTTTAGAGAATCCTGGACCAACACTTCTAGATTCCTTTGTACTTGAGCTTTACGAATTTTCTCACCATTTAGAAAATAGTCCATGCCTGTATTCTTCTTACCAAAGTGCAAAACCCCACATTTACTCACATTGAATTTCATCAGCCATTTCCTGGACCACTCTCCTAAACTGTCTAACACTTTCTGCCGCCTCTCCACCTCCTCAGTACTACCTGCCTGTCCACCTGTCTTCGTATCATCAGAAAACTTCGCCAGAATGACCCCGGTCCCTTCATCCAGATCATCAATACGTAAGGTGAACAGCTGCGGCCCCGACACCGAAACCTGCGACACCAATCGTCACTGGCTGCCATTCCGAAAAACAGCCTTTTATCCCAACTCTCTGCCTTCTATCAGACAGCCAATCCTCAATCCAAGCCAGTAGCTCATCTCAAACACCATGGGCCCTCACCTTGCTCAGCAGCCTCCCGTGAGACACTTATGAAAGGCCTTTTGGAAGTCTCGATAGACAACATTTACTGGGTTTCCCCAGTCTAACATACTTGTTACCTCTTCAAAGAATTCTAACAGGTTTGGCAGGCACAACCTCCCCTTACTAAATCCATGCTGACTTGTTCTAAACTGACCCTGCACTTCCAGGAATTTCAAAATCTCATCCTTGACAATGATTCAAGAATTTTATCAACTACCGAGGTCAGGTGAATCGGCCTGTAATTTTCCATCTTTTGCCCCGATCCTTTCTTAAACAAGGGGGTTACAACAGCAGTTTTCTAATCATCTGGGACTTTTGAAAGATCACATCCAAAGCCTCTGCTATTTCCTCAGCCACCTTCCTCAGAACTCTACAATGTAGCCCATCGGGGCCAGGAGATTTAGCAATTTTTAGACCTTTTAGCTTTTCTAGCACTTTCTCTTTTGTAATGCCTACCATACTCAACTTTGCCCCCTGACTCTACCTAATTGTTGGCATACTACTCATGTCTTCCACTGTGAAGACTGACACAAAGTACTTCTTAAGTCCTTCAGCTACTTCCTTATCTCCCATCACTAGCCTTCCAGCATCAATTTGGAGCGGCCCAGTGTCTACTTTTGCCTCATGTTTGTTTCTTATGTATTGAAAGAAGCTTTCACTGTGATTTCTAATATGACTAGCTAGCCTTCCTTCATATTTGATCCTTTCCTTCCTTATTGCTCGTCTGTCTCCTCTGCACCTATCTTCCCCTCTGTCCATCTTCAATCTGCCTTCCCCCTCTCCCTGAAAATTGATGTTCAGGGAGATCTGGGTGTTAAGGTCCATTGTTCCATGAAGTTGGCAATGCAGGTCAACAGAGTGGTTAAGAAGGCATATGGTGTGCTTTCCTTCATCAGACGGGGTATCGAGTACAAGTGTTGGCAGGTCATTTTGCAGTTGTATAAGACTTTGGTTCGGCCACACTTGGAGTACTACGTACAGTTCTGGCCGCCTCATTACCAAAAGAATGTGGATGCTTTGGAGAGGGTGCAGAGGAGGTTAACCAGGATGTTGCCTGGTATGGGGGGTGCTAGCTATGAAGAGAGGTCGAGTAGATTAGGATTATTTTCATGAGAAAGACGGAGACTGAGGGGGGAACCTGATTGAGGGCTACAAAATCATGAGGGATACAGACAAGGTGGATAGCAAGAAGCTTTTTCCCCCAGAGTTATTGACTCAATTACAAGGGGTCATGAGTTCAAACCGAGAGGAGGAAAGTTTCAAGGAGATATGCAAGGGAAGTTCTTTAGGAAGAGGGTGGTGGGTGCCTGGAATGCGTTGCCAGCAGAGCTTGTAGACACAGACACGATAGGGTCTTTTAAGATGTACCTGGACAGGTACATGGATGGGCAGGGAGCAAAGACCCTGACAAAATAGACGACAGGTTTAGACAGAGGATCTCGATTGGCGTAGGATTCGAGGGCCGAAGGGCCTGTTCCTGTGCTGTAATTTTCTTTGTTCTTGGATCAGATAAGAAGGAAAAGGGAGGTGTATAACAGTTATCAAGGGAATAAATCAACAGAGTCCCTGTAGACACACTAACGTCAACCAGGCCAACATCCCCAGCATTGAGGCACTGACCATCCTCGATCAGCCACAATGGGCTGGACACTTCATCTGTATGACTGACACGAGACTCCCCGCATGTTCTAATCCCAGCTTCAAAACAGCAGGCGAGACCCAGATGTGCAGGGGAAGCACTCGGTGATAAACTCAAGGCCTCAACGGTGAAGTGGAACATTCCTGCACACACCGAGAATCACCGGCCCAAGACGGTCCGATGCCTGAGGAGCACCTGGGAAGGCATCAACACCTCGAGGCTTGATTTGGAAGCAGCGGAAGCCATGCAGCTACATCAACAACGCCCTCACCCCTTCCCACGACCACCTTCTGCCCCAAGTGCAACAGAGCCTACGGTAGCTGCATCGGTCTGTACAGCCACCCGTAGATTCAGCCTGAGAGTGGGAGACTGTCATCCACATCTGCGAGAAACCACCATGATGATGATGTATAGTGTGCAGGGGGATCTTGTCATAGCAATTAAGAGAACAAATAGAGGGCAACAGAACGCTGGTGACCAGGATTAGGATCAGGGAGAATCTCAAAATCTTCTACAAGTGTCTCAGAGCGAAAGAGAAAATCCAGGGAAAACCAGGTCTCATGAGGGATGAAGAGGCAAATGTATGGTTTGAACTGGACAGCAATTGTCAGGTGTTAAACGAGAAATTCACATCACCTTTTACATGTGAGAAGGAGCATTTCGGCACACAATTCCTGAGCAGAATTAACAGAGACTGGGGACATGTAAGGTGATCCGGTGAATTTAAAATCAGAAGAATTACCTGGAGAACAAGTAACATAGTTCCACTTAACAAAATGCATGACAAACATAAAGCAGAGTATTACAGTCTGGTGAGTATCACATCAGTAGATAGGAAAATATTGGAGAATATTCTGAACGGCAGGCTTAATTTCCTTGGAAAGAAGCAGGGTTTGATCAGCAACGGTCAGCATAGCTTTGTCAGAGGGAGGTCATGCCTCACAAACCTAGATGATCCTTTCAAAGAGGTGACGGAGTGTGTAGATGGGAATTGATGCAGTGAAAACAGATTTCAGCAAAGACTTGGACAGGATCTCACATGGGAGCCTGGCAAAGAAGGTAAAAGCTCGTGGGGTCCAGGAAAATACAGCAAGTTCAATCCAAAGTTATACATTGGTCAAATGGGCAGGTCAGTGGTAGATGGAGTGTTAACACTGATAAGTGTATGGTAATGCAATTTGGAAGAACTAACATGGCAAGGAATCTTTCAATGGATGCCAGGACACTAGGAAGGTCAGAGCAATGGTGTGATCTTGGGGTGCTTGTGCACAGATTGCTGAACATGGCATGGCAGCTTAAAGGGACAGTTAGGAAAGCAAATGGCTGAAGAGCTGTGCAGGAGTTTGATTAGGCCCCAGCTGAAGGACTGAGTGCAGTTCTGCTCTCGCTTTAAATTGAAGGGTGAAAGAATAGCTTTAAATTGAGGGGTGAAAGATATAGGACAGATGTCAGAGGTGGTTTCTTTACTCAGAGAGTAGTCAGGGAATGGAACGCTTTGCCTGCAACGGTAGTAGATTCGCCAACTTTCGGTACATTTAAGTCGTCATTGGATAAGCATATGGACGTACATGGAATAGTGTAGGTCAGTTGGGCTTCAGATCGGTATGACGGGTCGGCACAACATCGAGGGCCGAACGGCCTGTACTGCGCTGTAATGTTCTATGTTCTAATGGTCTCTTCATTATAGAAAAGAGGTGATTGCATTTGAGCATGTGTGGAGGACATTCATCAGGATGGTCTGAGGGGGTGAAGCATTTTAACTCGATGGAGAGTCTGGATAAGTTTGAGATAACAAGAACTGTCAATGCTGGAGTCTGAGATAACACAGCGTGGAGCTGGAGGAACACTGCAGGCCAGGCAGCATAATAATAAAATGTGAGGCTGGATGAACACAGCAGGCCAAGCAGCATCTCAGGAGCACAAAAGCTGACGTTTCGGGCCTAGACCCTTCATCAGAGAGGGGGATGG
Organism: Stegostoma tigrinum; assembly: GCF_030684315.1. NCBI lineage: Eukaryota > Metazoa > Chordata > Chondrichthyes > Orectolobiformes > Stegostomatidae > Stegostoma > Stegostoma tigrinum. The sequence goes on along the minus strand of NW_026728209.1, from coordinate 102,076 downwards.
GGGGAGGGAACTGGAATAAATAGGGAGAGAGGGGGAGGCGGACCGAAGATGGAGAGTAAAGAAGATAGGTGGAGAGGGTGTAGGTGGGGAGGTAGGGAGGGGATAGGTCAGTCCAGGGAAGACGGACAGGTCAAGGAGGTGGGATGAGGTTAGTAGGTAGCTGGGGGTGCGGCTTGGGGTGGGAGGAAGGGATGGGTGAGAGGAAGAACCGGTTAGGGAGGCAGAGACAGGTTGGACTGGTTTTGGGATGCAGTGGGTAGAGGGGAAGAGCTGGGCTGGTTGTGTGGTGGCAGCATCACTGTTTTATCTGGATAAGGTTGGCTTGTTTTCTTCCCAAGAGAGAAGGTTGAAGAAGGTCCTGAAAAAATGGTCTGCATTCTGATGGGTCTAGGCGAGGGAAGCAGAACGACCATTCATGGGGTGGGAGGTCGGGGGGCCAGGGGGAAGAGATACATACATTTCAGCTAAAAGGCTCAGAAGGAATTTCAGGAAAGAAAAGACACCCAAAAGGTGCTGGGTGTTTGGAATTCATTGTCTGGGACTTTAGTTGAGGTGGTGGATAATCTTTTCACATTAAAGAAAAAGGGTTGGTACAGCACTTAAAATGAAATAACATTCAAGGCAACGGGCCTATTGCTAAAACATGAGCCAAATGTGAACTTAGTGTAGCTTCAGTGGTTACAGACACAATGGAATGAAGTGCTTGTACAATTCACACGGATGATCCCTGGAATGGTAGGCTTGGATCCTGGGATTGTACTCACTACAGTTTAGAAGGTTGAGGGGAGAACTAATAAAAACTTACAAGATAATGTATGGTTTAGAAGAGGTGGACGCTAGGAGGTTGTTTCCGTTAGGAGGGGAGACGAGGACCCGTGGGCACAGCCTTAAAATTTGAGGGGGTCAATTTAAAACTGAAATCAGACGACATTTCTTCAGGCAGAAAGTGGTGGGCTTGTGGAATTCATTGCCGCAGAGTGCAGTGGAGGCCGGGATGTTGGACGCCTTCAAGGCAGAGATCGACAAATTCTTGATCTCAAAAGGAATCAAGGGCTACGTGGAGAGTGCAGGGAAGTGGTGTTGAAATGCCCATCAGCCATGATTTACATGGCGGAGTGGACTTGATGGGTCGAATGGCCTTACTTCCACTCCTATGTCTCATGGCCTTATGGTCTAATTCTGGAGAATTCTCTTATTCTATGATTCTGGAGCAGGGGACAGTGAGTGGACAGCACAGGACAGTTCACCTATCTTCTCCTTTACCAATCTTCTATCTGCCTCCCCACTTCTCCCTATTTTTTTCAGAATCCCCTTCTCCCCCCACCATTTTTGAAGAAGGGTGTTGACCCGAAACGTCAGCTTTCTTGCTTCTCTGATGCTGCTCGGCCCGCTGTGTTCATCCAGTTCCACTCCTTGTTCTCTCAGATTCTCCAGAATTGGCAAGTTCCTACTATCTCTCGAGGAAACTGACTTGTTTTTGCACCCAAACTGTGGTGAGAATGTGGAACGCACCGACTGTGTGGGTGGTAGAGGCAGAAACCATGATAACACTTAACAAGTCTTTGATTGGGCATTTGTGATGCCAAGGCATACAAGGCTGTGGGTCGAGTGCTGGGAAATGTGATGAGAATAGTTCAGGACTTGCATCTTGTGAGGGCACATACAATTTGCTGAAGGGTCTGTTCCATTGCCATAGCACTCTACTATGCTGTCCCTCAATGATCCTATGACAAGTAAGTGAAGGTTTGCAGAAAGAGATAGTTTTCAAGGACAATGCAAAAAGGAAAACTGATGCACAGGCAAAGTGCATGTAAGAATTTAACAAAGGATTAACACCATTGAAGGACTGGAATTTGTGCCAATGCACCAAACCTGCAGATGAAAATGCAGTGCCCAGTTTGAGTGCAAACTGCAACAACCTCCAGTTAGTAACATGATCAATGGAAATATCTGAATGCCTGCTGTTGTGATCTCAAGCATTTACCTGCGTCGAGTGAAATCCACCACCATAGTTCTGTTGCATCGTTAGCCGCCTCGCAATCCGTGTTGCGTAGTCAATATCATTCCTTGACAATGCTTGAAGCAAGGCATAAGCAGTGGTTTCCATAGTCATCGCAGAAGCCTGTGCTGCTTCAATTGGATACGGCTTCTCGTCTTCCAACCATGGAGGCTTTCCAGTTACCAACATCACAATCTGTCATTTGAGAAAGGGATTAGCTGAGAATAAAGTTTACATCATATAGATTTTTGTTTGCATTTCAACAACACAACAATGGTTTTGCTGGTCAAGATCCAGCATTATCTCACCACTTATGTCTATAACATTCTCCATACTTCCCGCTCAGTGATGGGTCCTTTTGTTTGGGAAAAATAGGCACCTTCGAATGCAAATGAATCAAGATGAGCTTTAGTTTCTCATCAGGCTACATGGAGTTACTACAAGATGTGATGAACAAAAGGTGAAGGAGCAGATGAAACCATTCATAGCATCAGTCTGGATGATCTTCTTGCGCTCATCCTGAGGAGGCATCACAGATCTTAACTTACACGCAATTCAAATTTTTTCACGCAATGACAAGACTGAATGTTCTGGATACTGCAAATGCCATGGCACCTGGCAGCATCCCACAAACTGTATTGGAACAATGTGCCCCAAGGTCACCACACCAACAGTAAATGTTTTCCAGTACATTTTTAAACACTTGCAACACTCACATTTCAGAGAAAGATGACCTATCACGCAATCGGCAGACAAATTGTCCTGACCAATTGTGACCTCAATGTATTCTCAATCATCAGCAAAGTAATGCAACATCTGGATGACAGTGCTGTCAAACAGTTGCACACTGAGGCTCAGTTTACTTTTCGTCATGCCACACTTCTCGCAACCTCATTCAGGATTTACCACAAATATGATCAGAGATCCTGAGCTTGAAAAGGAAGGAAACTGCAATCTGTCATTTCCACCAAGGCAACTTCTGATTGAATGTGGTGTGAAGCAGAGGAATAGGAAGTTGAGTCAGTGGCATTCACTGGATACCTGCACTGGTTGAAGTCATGTCTTCACTTGAACCAAAGTGGAGACATGAATGTTCATTGAATATTGTCCAGGTGTCCAGCAGAATTCATGACTTTTCCAACAGTGAAGTCAACGATGAGAAAATACAGTGAGACTTGGACAATTATCAGGCTTGGCCTGACAAAGGATAAGTAACATTTGCACCATACAAGTGCTAAGCAGCAATCAGCTCCAACAAGAGAGAATATGACCATATCACAAAATTCCATGTCCTTACCATCATCCTTACATTTTTTTTAAATGTGCAAGTGTTATCCAAGCCATGCAAGGCTATGGGCCAGGTGTTGGAAATGAGGTTAGAACAATTCAGTGCTTGTCTTTGACTGTCACAGAATCCGTGAGCTTAAGAATTTATTTCTCCTGTACTGTAGACCACTGAGGTGCTTGGCTATCCACTTCATCAAAGTTAACACTGATCTAAAACTAAACTGGAACGGTTATCTAATCAGCAGTAGCCAGGTCCGTTGTACAAACCACCCTGCTGTGGGACAGGGTCAGGTAAATCCAAGTGAGTGATCGTGGTTGGAGACTCATTCGTTGGGGGCATAGTTTCTGTAGCCACATTTGAGATACCAGGGCTGTGTGTTGCCTCCCTGGTGCCAAGGTCAAGGAAATCTCTGAGTGGTTGCAACAAATTCTTAACGGGGAGGGTGAGCAGCCAGAGACCATTCTGCACATTGGTACCAATGACGTAGGTAGAAAGAGGGATGTGATCCTGCGGACTGTGTACAAGGAGTTAGCAAAGAGGCTGAAAGGCAGGACCTAGAGGGTAATAATTTATGGGTTGCCACGAGTGCCACATGTTAGTGAGTTAAGTCAGAGAAAGATAGGTGAGATGAATGCATTGGTTAAGGAGCTGGTACTGGGGCAGGCTTTCAGGTTCATGGATAATTGCGACCGCTTCTTGGGCAAGGGGTGACCTGTGTAAGAGGGATGGGTTGTACCTAAACTGAACGGGAACAAATACCCTCACAGGGAGGTTTGCTAGTGCTACTTGGGAGGATTTAAAGACTGGCAGGCAGCTGGGAACCAGAGCAGCAGGTCAGCAAGTCGATGAAGTGATGGCAGGTACATGCTGGGACCAATAAATCAGAAAAGAATGGCAGTCAGAGACAGGCACATGAACATGATGGCACGAACAAGCTGAAATATGTTTATTTCACTGCTAAGAGTATTATAGGTAAGGCAGATGAGCTTAGAGCCTGGATCAGTATATGGGACTCTGATGTTGAGGCCATTACAGAGGCTTGGTTGAGACAGAGACAGGACTGGTTGCTCAATGTTCCAGGGTTTCATTGCTTTAGACAAGATCGAGGGGAAGATAAAAGAAGGAGGTGCACTCCTAACCTGTGGGAAATGTTACATCTGCACCTCAAAAGGACATTCTGGAGGGCTTGCCCACTGAGGCAATAGAGGTCGCGTTCAAAAATAAGATCGACACAATCACTCTGATCAGATTAAACTAATAGCCTGCTCCCCTGTTGCCACTGACACACTGAGGAACAAATATGTAGGCAGCTTTTGAAACAATGCAATAACTCAGAGTTGTCACAGTCAGTGAATTTAACCTCCCCGGTATTGACTGGGACTCCCTTACAACAAGAGTTTAAATGAGGCTGAATTTGTTAAGACTATCCAAGAGAGTTTCTTGACACAGTATGTGGATAGAAGATGGGCCATACTGGACTTTGTCCTGGTCAGGTAACTGGTGAGAAGGGTGGGAAAGCATTTTGGAAATAGTGATCACAACTCCTTCAATTTTAAGATTGCTATGAAGAAGGATAAGTCAGGACCTTGGGGGAGAGTAAATTATATCAATTTTAGGTAGGAGCTGGGGAGTGTTAATTGGGAGGAGCTGTCACATTTGCCATATGGGAATTGTTTAAAGGCCTGCTTATGAGTTTAGGATCAGGAAGGAGGAAGGACAAGGATGGCAAGGTAAAAGACCCTTGGATAATTGGGGAGGTTGTGAAGTTAGTGAAAAGGGAAAAACAAAAAAATGTCAGGTTTAGGAAGCTAAAATCGAACAGGGCCGACATAAAGAAAGCAGAAAAAGAAAGGCGATGAAATGACCTTGGCAAGGAGGGTTGAAGGAAATCCCAAGGCATTTTGTGCATACATCTAAAACAAGGGGATAAATAGCAAGAAGGTACGACCATTCAGTATAAAGGAGGGAACTTGTGTTTGGAAGCAGAGGATGTGGGCAAGATCCTAAATGAGTACTGTGCATCACTATTCACTCAGGCGAAGGGTATGGAGGATAGTGGGATTTGTGTGGAGCATGCGAATATGATAACAGCATTTTGAAATCAAGAAAGAGCATTCAGGTGGATAAGTCCTCAGGACCCAATGGTATCTACTCAAGGTTTTTGAGTGAGGTGAGAGAGGAGATTGTCGGGGCATTCAGCAAGATCTTTGTATCCTTGGTAGCCACTGGAGGGGTACTGGAGGATTAGCAAGTTGCGAAATGTTCTTCTTCTGTTCAAGAAGGGAAATAGGGTCAATCCAGGAAACTCTCGACTAGCGAGTTTCTCATCGTTCATTGGGAAGCTATTGGAGAGAATTCTTAGGGATTGTATTTATCTGTATTTGGAACAGCATGGCCTAATTAGGGACAGTCAGCATGGCTTTGTGCAGGGCAGGTCATGTCTTACTAACTTGACTGAATTTTTTGAGGAGGTGACGAATGTGATCAATGAAGGTAGAGCAGTGAATATTGTTTTCATGGATTTCAGCAATACTTTCAGCAAGGTGCCTCATGGTAGGATCATCCAGAAAATTAAGATGCACTGAGTCCATGGTGGCTTGGATGCTTGGATTCACAACTGGCTTGCCCAGAGAAGACAGAGGCAAGTAGTGGAAAGGTGCTTTTCAGGCTGTAGATCCAGGACGATTGGTGTTCCGCAGGGATCTGTGCTGGGACCTCTGCTGTTTGTGGTCTATACAAAATGACTGAGGTGAAAATATAGATGGATGGGTTAGCAAGTTTGCAGGCAATAGAATGATTGGTAGAATCGTGATGAGTGTAGATGTTATAAAAGGATACAGATCAGTTGCAGAAACGGCAAGTGGATTTTAATCCATTAAATGTGAGATGCTCCACTTTGGGAAATCAACTATTATGGAAAAATATACAGTTAATGGCACCCCTCAGTGCAGACCCCCTCAGTGCAGAATTGTTAAGGTGGGGTTGCAGGTGCACTCAATCTGTTCATTGAGAACTGTCGACGTGATATCACCTCAATTTCTCTGTTCCCCGCACCAAACCCAACCTACGTCCTGCCCAACTGACTGCCCTCCACGCACTCATATCTCACCCTGACTTTGTTCTTAAGCCTGCCGATAAGGTGGTGCTGCTGTGGTCTGGTGAGCTGAAGTCTACCTTGCAGAGGCTGAGCGCCAGCTCTCAGATACCTCCTACAACTTCTCCTGGACCATGACCGCACCGGGCCATTGTATCTACTACAGTAACTGATCTTGGTCTATCCGGTGATCTTCCCCCTCTGCTTCCAAGCTGAAAGGCCACAGCTCCCCACAGGTTGCTCCTGCGCCCCCTAAAAATCCACAAATGAGACTGTCCTGGCAGACCCATTGTTTCAGCCTGTTCCTGCCCCACAGAACTCATCTCTTCCGACCTTGACTCAATGTTCTGTCCCCTGGTCCAAGCCTTGCCCACGTACATCCAGAAATACTCTGACATCTTACGCAGGTTTAAAAACATCAGTTTGCCGGTTCCAGCTGCGTCCTCTTTACCATGAACGTGTAATTCCTTTACACATCCATTCCCCACCGGGAGGTTCTTCGGGCTGTCCTCTTCTTCCTGGAGCAAAGACCTGAACATTCCCCTCCCACCACCACCCTCCTCCACTTGGTCGACCTCATCCTCACCCTCAACAACTTCTTTTTTAACTCCTCTCATTTTCTCCGGCTAAGAGGAGCAGCTCCGGGCACCTGCATGGGCCCGAGTTATACCTGTCTCTTCACGGGGTATGTGGAACATTCCCACCCACAACACTTTCTCCGATACATCAATGATATCATCCGACTGCTTCTCTCTCTTGTCTGAAATTGGAAAACTTCATCAACTACGCCTCCAATTTCCATCCTGCCCTCACTTTCACCTGCTCTATCTCTGACTCCACCCTTCCCTTCCTCAACATTTCTGCTTCCATTCCTGGGGGTAGGCTTCGCACTAATATCCATTACAAACTCTCTGACTCTCACAGCTACCTGATCTATATATCCTCACACCCCACTTTCTGGAAAGACACCAACCTCTTCTCTCACTTCCTCCATCTCCATCGAATATGTTCTCATGAGGCCAACATCAACAAGGGAGCCTCCAAAATGTCCACCTTCTTCCTCAACTGAGGATTCCCCGGCTCCGCGGTCAACAAGGCCCTCAACTGTGTCCAACCCAGCTCCCGCACTTTTGCCCTCACCTTTTCTCTTCCCTCCCAAGACAGCAATAAGCTTCCACTTGACCTTACCTATCAACCCACATGCCCACATCCATACAAACATCAGGCACCATTTCCACCACCACCAGCAGGATGCCGCCACCAGACACATATTCCCCTCCTCTCCCTTATCCGCCTTTACCGGAGGACCCGGAGGAAATGCAAGCAGACACGGGGAGAACATGCAAACTTCGCACAGACGACTGCCCGAGGCTGCAATGCGAACCACTGAGCCACCGTGCTGCCCAGAATCTTGGTGGTGTGGATGAGCAGAGAGATCTCGGTGTCCATGTGTGTAGATCCCTGAAAATTGCCACGCAGATTGATAGGCTTGTTCAAAAGGCGTACGGCATGTTAGGTTTTATTGGTACAGAGATTGAGTTTCGGAGCCATGAGGTCATGTTGCAGCTGTACAAAACACTGGTGCGGCCGCGCTTGGAGTATTGCGTACAGTTCTGATCGCCACATCATCGGAAGGATTTGGAGGGGGTTTCTTAGGATCTTGTCTGGTGTGGAAGGAAGGTCTTATGAGGAAAAGCTTCGAGACTTGAGGCTGTTTTTGTCAAAAGAAGGTGAAGAGGCAACTTAATGGAGACATACAAGATAATCAGAGGATTAGATAGGGTGGACAGCGACAGCCTTTTTCCCTGATGGTGATGGCGAGCACGAGTGGAGATCGGTTTAAATTGAGGTGAGATAGATATGGGACACATGTCAGAGGGAGGTTCTTTATTCAGAGAGTAGTATGGGTGCGGAATGCCCTGCCTGCAACAGGAGTAGATTGCCAAGTTTAAGGGCATTTAAATGAACATTGCTAAATATATGGATGGTAATGGAATAGTGTCGGTTAGATGGGCTTCAGGTTGGATTCACAGGTCGGCGCAACATCGAGGGCCGAAGGGCCTGTACTGCGCTGTAATGTTCTATGTTCTATGTCATAATACTTCAGTGAATTCTGGTTACCCTGCCGTAGGAAGAATGCTGTTAAACTATACAGAGTGCAAAAATAATTACAAAAGGTCATTGCCGGGACTGGAGGGTTTACGAGGAGTGGTGGATAGGCTCAGACTTTTTCCCTGGCGTATCGGAGACGAAGGGGTGACTTTCCAGAGGTGTAAAAAATCATGATGGGCATTGATAAGGGGAATAACCAAGGTCGGGGAGTCCAAAGCTAGAAGGGAGGAGGTTCAAATGTGAAAGGGGAAAGATTTAAAAGTGACCCGAGAGGCAACTTGTCCCACACGGAGGGTGGTGCGTGAATGCAATGAGCTGCCAACAGACGTGGTAGAGGCAGATAATATTACTGTATTTAAAAGACATTTGGACAGGTACGCAATGAGGAAAGGTTTAGACGGATACCAAACGCAGGCAAATGGGACCGGTTAAGTTTGGGACACCTGGTCAGTACAGATGATTGGGGCTGAAGGTCCTGATTCTGTGCTGTGTGACTCTATGAATCTATGACTGAAGAGCTAACTAGGTGTGTGCATGAGGGCAATGCATTTGATACAGTCTACTTGGGCTTCAGCAAAGCTTTTGACAAGATCCCCCATTTGAAGACTGTTAGAACAGGAAACAGTCCATGGGATCGAGGACACGTGCACAGGAAATCATAACTCATGTAATTTGAATGAGTTTTTTAAAGTAGTAATGAAGAGCATTGATTAAGGCAGAAAGATGGACGTATATAGGCTTCAGTAAGGCGTTCAAGAAGGTTCCTCACAGAGGTCCAGTAGGGAAGTTAAATCACACGGAGCACAGGGAGAGCTAGCCATAGAACACAGAACATAGAACATAGAACATTACAGCACAGTACAGGCCCTTCGGCCCTCGATCTTGTGCCGACCTGTCATGCCGATCTCAAGCCCATCTAACCTGCACTGTTCCATGTACGTCCATATGCTTGTCCAATGACCACTTAAATGTACTGAAAGTTGGCGAATCTACTACCGTTGCAGGCAAAGTGTTCCAATCCCTTACTACTCTCTGAGTAAAGAAACTATCTCTGACATCTGTTTCACCCCTCAATTTAAAGCCATGCCCCCTCATGCTCTCCGTCACCATCCTAAGAAAAAGGCTCTCCCTATCCACCCTATCTCACCCTCTGATTATTTTATATGTTTCAATTAAGTCACCTCTCAACCTTCTTCTCTCGAATGAAAACACCCTCAAGTCCTTCAGCCATTCCTCGTAAGACCTTCCCTCCATACCAGGCAACATCCTAGTAAATCTCCTCTGCACCCTTTCCAAAGCTTCCACATCCTTCTTATAATGCGGTGACCAGAACTGTATACAATACTCCAAGTGCGGCCGCACCAGAGTTTTGTACAGCTTCACCATAACCTCTCGGTTCCGGAACTCGATCCCTCTATTAATCAAAGCTAAAACACTGTAGGCCTTCTTAACAGCCCTGTCAACCTGGGTGGCAACTTTCAAGGATCTGTGTTCATGGACACCGAGATCGCTCTGCTCATCTATACTACTAAGAATCTTACCATTAGCCCTGTACTTTGCCTTCTGGTTACTCCTGCCGAAGTGCATCACCTCACACTTGTCTGCATTAAACTCCATTTGCCACCTCTCAGCCCAGCTCTGCAGCTTATCTATGTCTCTCTGCAACCAATCCTTTGTCACGATCCACAACTCCACCGACCTTAGTGTCGTCTGCAAATTTACTCACCCATCCTTCTACGCCCTCATCCAGGTCATTTATAAAAATGACAAACAGCAGTGGACCCAACACCCACCCTTGCAGTACACCACCAGTAACTGGTCTCCAGGATTAACGTTTCCCATCAACTACCACCCTCTGTCTTCTTTCAGCAGGCCAATTTCCGATCCAAGCTGCTGTATCTCCCACAATTCCATTCCTCTGCATTTTGTACAATAGTCTGTTTTGGGGAACCTTATCGAACGCCTTGCTGAAATCCATATACTCCACATCAACCGGTTTACTCTCATCTACCGGTTTGATCACCTTCTCAAAGAACTCAGTAAGGTTTGTGAGGCACGACCTACCCTTCACAAAACTGTGCTGACTATCCCTAATCAATTTATTCTTTTCTAGATGATTGTAAATTCTATCCCTTAGAACCTTTTCCAACACTTTACCAACAACTGAGGTAAGGCTCACTGGCCGAGAATTACCAGGGTTGTCTCTACTCCGCTTCTTGAACAGGAGAACCACAATTGCTATCCTCCAGTCATCGGGCACTATTCCTGCAGACAATGATGAGTTAAAGATCAATGCCAAAGGCTCGGCAATCTCCTCCCTGGATTCCCCGAGGATCCGAGGATAAATCCCATCCGGCCCAGGGGTCATAGCTATCTTCACCCTCTGTAGGATTTCAAATAACTCTTCCTTGTGAACCTCAATCCCACCTAGTCCAGTAGCCTGCATCTCTGTATTCTCCTCGACAACATTGTCGTTTTCTAGAGTGAATACTGTTGAAAAATATTCATTTAGCGCTTCCCCTATCTCATCTGACTCCACACACAACTTACCACTACTATCCTTAATTGGGCCTAATCTTACTTTTGTCATTCTTGTATTCCTTAAATACCGACAGAAAAGTTTACGGTTTATCCTGATCCCATTCACCAACAACTTCTCATGTCTCCTCCTGGCTCTTCTGAGATCTCTCTTTCGGTCTTTCCTGGCTACCTTGTAACCTTCAAGCACCCCAACTGAGCATTCACATCTTATAGTAACAGAAGCCTTCTGCTTCCTCTTGACCAGAGATTCCACTTCCTTCGTAAACCATGGCTTCTGTGCTCTACAGCTTCCTCCCTGCCTGACAGGTACATGCTTATCTAGGAAGCACAGGAGCTTTTCATTGAATAAGCTCCACATTTCTACTGGGCCCATCCCCTGCAGTTTCCTTCCCCATCCTATGCTCTCTAAATCTTGCCTAATCTCATTGTAATTGCCTTTCACCCAGATATAACTCTTGCCCAGTGGTGTACACCTATCCCTTTCCATCACTAAAGTAAACATAACAGAATTCTGATCGCTATCACCAAGGTGATCACCAACTTCAAAATCTAACACCTGGCCGGGCTCATGACCCAGTACCAAATCTGATGTGGTCACTGCACTCCAACTCCATTAGTCACTGCATCCCATTTCGCTCAGTCACTGCATCCCATTTCACTCAGTCACTGCATCCCAGTTCACTCAGTCACTGCATCCCATTTCAGTCAGTCACTGCATCCCATTTCGCTCAGTCACTGCATCCCATTTCAGTCAGTCACTGCATCCCACTTCCCTCAGTCACTGCGTCGAATTTCACTCAGTCACTGCATTACATTTACCTCAGTCACTCCATCCCATTTCCCACAGTCACTGCATCTCCTTTCCCCGAGTCACTGCACATCATTTCCCTTGGTCACTGCATCCCATTTCACTCAGTCACTGCATCCCATTTCTCACGGACGCTGCATCCAATATCCGTCAGGTACTGCATCCCATTTCCAGAGTCACTGCATCCCATTTCCCTCAGTCAGTGAATCCCATTTCCATCAGTCACTGCATCCCATTTCACTCAGTCACTGCATCCCATTTCCATCAGTCACTGCATCCCTTTTCACTCAGTCACTGAATCCCATTTCACTCGGTCACTGCATCCCATTTCCAACAGTCACTGCATCTCCATTCCCCGAGTTACTGCATCTCCTTTCCCACAGTCACTGCATAACATTTCACACAGTCACGGCATCCCATTTCCCTCAGTCACTGCATCGCATTTCACACAGTCACTGCATTGCATTTCACTCAGACACTGCATCGCATTCCACTCTGTCACTGCATCGCATTTCCCTAACTCACTGCATCCCATTTCCGTCAGTCACTGCATCTCCTTTCCCTCAGTCACTGCATCCCATTTCACTCAGTCACTGCATCCCATTTCACTCAGTCACTGTATCCAAATTCACTCAGTCACAGCATGGCATTACACTTAGTGATTGCATCGCATTCCAATCCGTCACTGCATCGCATTTCACTCTGTCACTGCATCCCATTTCAGTCTGTCACCGCATCCCATTTCCCTCACTCACTGCATCCAATTTCACACAGTCACTGCATCCAATTTCCATGAGTCACTGCATCTCACTTCACTCATTCACTGCATCCCATTTCATTCAGTCACTGCATTCCATTTCCCTCAGTCACTGCATCACATTTCACGTAGTCACTGCATCTCATTTCACGCAGTCACTGCATCTCATTTCCCGCAGTCACTGCATCTCATTTCCCACAGTCACTGCATCTCATTTCCCTCAGCCACTGCATCCCATTTCACTCAGTCACTGCATCCCATTTCACTCAGTCACTGCATTCAATTTCCATCAGTTACTGCACTCAATTTCCATCAGTCACTGAATCCCATTTCACTCAATCACTGCATCCCATTTCCAACAGTCACTGCATCTCCATTCCCCGAGTTACTACATCTCCTTTCCCACAGTCACTGCATAACATTTCACACAGTCAAGGCATCCCATTTCCATCAGTCACTGCATCTCCTTTACCTCAGTCACAGCATCTCATTTCACGCAGTCACTGCATCCCATTTCACGCAGTCACTGCATTCCCTTTCACTCAGTCACTGCATCCCATTTCACTCAGTCACTGCCTCCCACTTCACTCAGTCACTGCCTCCCACTTCGCTCAGTCACTCCCTCCCATTTCCCTAAGTCACTGCATCCCATTTCCCAAAGTCACGGCATCCCATTTCCCACATTTACTGCATCTCCTTTCCCTCAGTCACGGCATCCCATTTCACTCAGTCACTGCATCCCATTTCACTCAGTCACTGCATCCCATTACCCTCAGTCACTGCATCCCATTACCCATAGTCACTGCATCTCCTTCCGCCATTAACTGCATCGCATTTAACTCAGTCACTGCCTCCCACTTCACTCAGTCACTGCCTCCCACTTCGCTCAGTCACTCCCTCCCATTTCCCTAAGTCACTGCATCCCATTTCCCAAAGTCACGGCATCCCATTTCCCACATTCACTGCATCTCCTTTCCCTCAGTCACAGCATCCCATTTCAGTCTGTCACCGCATCCCATTTCCCTCACTCACTGCATCCAATTTCACACAGTCACTGCATCCAATTTCCATGAGTCACTGCATCTCACTTCACTCATTCACTGCATCCCATTTCATTCAGTCACTGCATTCCATTTCCCTCAGTCACTGCATCACATTTCACGTAGTCACTGCATCTCATTTCACGCAGTCACTGCATCTCATTTCCCGCAGTCACTGCATCTCATTTCCCACAGTCACTGCATCTCATTTCCCTCAGCCACTGCATCCCATTTCACTCAGTCACTGCATCCCATTTCACTCAGTCACTGCATTCAATTTCCATCAGTTACTGCACTCAATTTCCATCAGTCACTGAATCCCATTTCACTCAATCACTGCATCCCATTTCCAACAGTCACTGCATCTCCATTCCCCGAGTTACTACATCTCCTTTCCCACAGTCACTGCATAACATTTCACACAGTCAAGGCATCCCATTTCCATCAGTCACTGCATCTCCTTTACCTCAGTCACAGCATCTCATTTCACGCAGTCACTGCATCCCATTTCACTCAGTCACTGCATTCCCTTTCACTCAGTCACTGCATCCCATTTCACTCAGTCACTGCCTCCCACTTCACTCAGTCACTGCCTCCCACTTCGCTCAGTCACTCCCTCCCATTTCCCTAAGTCACTGCATCCCATTTCCCAAAGTCACGGCATCCCATTTCCCACATTTACTGCATCTCCTTTCCCTCAGTCACGGCATCCCATTTCACTCAGTCACTGCATCCCATTACCCTCAGTCACTGCATCCCATTACCCATAGTCACTGCATCTCCTTCCGCCATTAACTGCATCGCATTTAACTCAGTCACTGCCTCCCACTTCACTCAGTCACTGCCTCCCACTTCGCTCAGTCACTCCCTCCCATTTCCCTAAGTCACTGCATCCCATTTCCCAAAGTCACGGCATCCCATTTCCCACATTCACTGCATCTCCTTTCCCTCAGTCACAGCATCCCATTTCACTCAGTCACTGCATCCCATTTCACTCAGTCACTGCATCCCATTACCCTCAGTCACTGCATCCCATTACCCATAGTCACTGCATCCCATTACCCATAGTCACTGCATCTCCTTCCGCCATTAACTGCATCGCATTTAACTCAGTCACTGCCTCCCACTTCACTCAGTCACTGCCTCCCACTTCACTCAGTCACTGCCTCCCACTTCACTCAGTCACTGTCTCCCACTTCACTCAGTCACTGCCTCCCACTTCACTCAGTCACTGCCTCCCACTTCACTCAGTCACTGCCTCCCACTTCACTCAGTCACGGCCTCCCATTTCACTCAGTCACTGCCTCCCATTTCAGTCAGTCACTCCCATTTTAGTCAGTCACTGCATCCCATTTCCCTCAGTCACTGCATCCCATTTCCCATATTCACTGAATCTCCTTTCCTTCAGTCACTGCATCCCATTTAACAGAGACAGTGAATACTATTCAGCTGAGACAGTGCATCCGTTTCCGTCAGTCACCGCACCCCATTCCCCACAGTCACCGCATTCCATTTCCCTCAGTCACCGTATACAATTTCCCTCAGTCACTGCATCCCATTTCACTCAGTCACTGCATCCCATTACCATCAGTCACTGCATCGCATTTAACTCAGTCACTGCCTCCCACTTCACTCAGTCACTGCCTCCCACTTCGCTCAGTCACTCCCTCCCATTTCCCTAAGTCACTGCATCCCATTTCCCAAAGTCACGGCATCCCATTTCCCACATTCACTGCATCTCCTTTCCCTCAGTCACAGCATCCCATTTCACTCAGTCACAGCATCCCATTTCACTCAGTCACTGCATCCCATTACCCTCAGTCACTGCATCCCATTACCCTCAGTCACTGCATCCCATTACCCATAGTCACTGCATCTCCTTCCGCCATTAACTGCATCGCATTTAACTCAGTCACTGCCTCCCACTTCACTCAGTCACTGCCTCCCACTTCACTCAGTCACTGCCTCCCACTTCACTCAGTCACTGTCTCCCACTTCACTCAGTCACTGCCTCCCACTTCACTCAGTCACTGCCTCCCACTTCACTCAGTCACTGCCTCCCACTTCACTCAGTCACGGCCTCCCATTTCACTCAGTCACTGCCTCCCATTTCAGTCAGTCACTCCCATTTTAGTCAGTCACTGCATCCCATTTCCCTCAGTCACTGCATCCCATTTCCCATATTCACTGAATCTCCTTTCCTTCAGTCACTGCATCCCATTTAACAGAGACAGTGAATACTATTCAGCTGAGACAGTGCATCCGTTTCCGTCAGTCACCGCACCCCATTCCCCACAGTCACCGCATTCCATTTCCCTCAGTCACCGTATACAATTTCCCTCAGTCACTGCATCCCATTTCACTCAGTCACTGCATCCCATTACCATCAGTCACTGCATCCCATTTCACTCAGTCACTGCATCCCACTTCACTCAGTCACTGCCTCCCACTTCACTCAGTCACGGCCTCCCATTTCACTCAGTCACTGCCTCCCATTTCAGTCAGTCACTCCCATTTTAGTCAGTCACTGCATCCCATTTCCCTCAGTCACTGCATCCCATTTCCCATATTCACTGAATCTCCTTTCCTTCAGTCACTGCATCCCATTTAACAGAGACAGTGAATACTATTCAGCTGAGACAGTGCATCCGTTTCCGTCAGTCACCACACCCCATTCCCCACAGTCACCGCATTCCATTTCCCTCAGTCACCGTATACAATTTCCCTCAGTCACTGCATCCCATTTCACTCAGTCACTGCATCCCATTACCATCAGTCACTGCATCCCATTTCACTCAGTCACTGCATCCCATTTCACTCAGTCACTGCATCACTTTTCACGCAGTCAAAGCCACCCACTTCACTCAGTCACTGCCTCCCAATTCACTCAGTCACTCTGTCCCATTTCAGTCAGTCACTACCTCCAATTTCAGTCAGTCACTGCATCCTATTTTACTCGGTCACTACCTCCCATTTCAGTCAGTCACTGCATCCTATTTCCCTCAGTCACTGCGTCCCATTTCTCTCAGTCACTGCGTCCCATTTCACGCAGTCACTGCATCCCATTTCACGCAGTCACTGCATCCCATTTCACGCAGTCACTGCATCCCATTTCCCACAGTCACTCCATCTCCTTTCCCTCAGTCACAGCATCCCATTTCACTCAGTCAGAGCATCCCATTTCACTCAGTCACTGCATCCCATTTAACTGAGACAGTGAATCTCATTGAACTGAGACAGTGCATCCCATTACGCTCAGTCACAGCATTCCATTTCCCACAGTCACTGCATCTAGTTACCCTCAGTCACTGCATCTACTTTCCCTCAGTCACCGCATCCCATTTCACTCAGTCACCGCATCCCATTTCACTCAGTCACTGCATCCCATTTCACTCAGTCACCGCATCCCATTTCCATCAGTCACTGCATCTCATTTCCCTCAGTCACTGCATCCCATTTCGCTCAGTCACTGCATCCCATTTCACTCAGTCACCGCATCCCATTTCCATCAGTCACTGCATCTCATTTCACTCAGTCACTGCATCCCATTTCACTCAGTCACTGCATCCCATTTGACTCAGTCACTACATCCTATTTAACTGAGACAGTGAATCCTATTCAACTGAGACAGTGCATCCATTTCCCTTAATCACCGCACCCTATTCCCCACAGTCACTGCATACCATTTCCCTCAGTCACCGCTTCCCATGGCCCTCACTCACTGCATCACATGACCCTCAGTCACTGCATCCCATTTCACTCAGTCACGGCATCCCATTTCCCTCTGTCACGGCATCCCATTTCCCTCTGTCACGGCATCCCATTTCGCTCAGTCACTGCGTCCCATTTCCCACATTCACTGAAACACATTTCCCACAGTCCCTGCATCTCCTTTCCCTCAGTCACCGCACCCTCTTCCCCACAGTCACTGCATCCCATGACCCTCACTCACTGCTACCCATGACCCTCAGTCACTGCATCCCATTTCCCTCAGTCACGGCATCCCATTTCCCTCTGTCACGGCATCCCATTTCGCTCAGTCACTGCATCCCATTTCGCTCAGTCACTGCCTCCCATTTCAGTGTCACTGCCTCCCATTTCACTCAGTCACTGCCTCCCACTTCACTCAGTCACTGCCTCCCGTTTCAGTCAGTCACTCACTCCCATTTCAGTCAGTCACTCACTCCCATTTCAGTCAGTCACTCCCTCCCATTTCAGTCAGTCACTCCCTCCCATTTCCCTCAGTCACTCCCTCCCATTTCAGTCTCTCCCTCCCATTTCACTCAGTCACTACATCGCATTTCCCTCAGTCAATGCATCACATTTCCCTCAGTCACTGCATCCCATTTCACTCAGTCACTGCATTCCATTACACTCAGCCACTGCACCCCACTTCACTCAGTCACTGCATCCCATGCCCCATAGTCACTGCATCTCCTTTCCTCAGCCACTGCATTCCATTACATTCAGTCACTGCATTCCATTACACTCAGCCACTGCATCCCATTTCACTCAATCACTGCAACCCATTTCCCAGAATCACTGCATCCCATTACCCTCAGTCACAGCATTCCATTTCCCTCAGACACTGCATCTCATTTCCCTCAGTCACAGCATCTCATTTCCCTCAGTCACTGCATCTCATTTCCCTCAGCCACTGCATCCCATTTCACTCAGTCACAGCATCCCATTTGACTCAGTCACTACATCCTATTTAACGGAGACAGTGAATCCTATTCAACTGAGACAGTGCATCCATTTCCCTCAGTCACCGCACCCTATTTCCCACAGTCACCGCATTCCATTCCCCTCAGTCACCGCATCCCATTTCAGTCAGTCACCGCATCCCGTTTCAGTCAGTCACCGCATCCCATTTCCATCAGTCACTGCATCCCATAACCCTCAGTCACTGCATCCCATTTCACACAGCCACTGCATCCCATTACCCTCAGTCATGGCATCCCATTACCCTGTCACTGCATCCCATGAACTTCAGTGAAAGGATGTCATTTCAAACTGACACTGCATCTCCTTTCCCTCAGTCAGAGCATCCCATTTCACTCAGTCAGAGCATCCCATTTCACTGAGACACTGCATCCCATTACCCTCAGTCACAGCATTCCATTTCCCTCAGTCACGGCATCTCATTTCCCTCAGTCACGGTATCTCATTTCCCTCAGTCATTGCATCTCATTTCCCTCAGTCACTGCATCCCATTTCACTCAGCCACTGCATCCCATTTCACTCAGCCACTGCATCCCATTTGACTCAGTCACTACATCCTATTTAACGGAGACAGTGAATCCTATTCAACTGAGACAGTGCATCCATTTCCCTCAGTCACCGCACCCTATTTTTCCTCAGTCACCGCATCCCATTCCCCTCAGTCACCGCATCCCATTTCCATCAGTCACTGAGTCCCATGACCCTCAGTCACTGATTCCCATGACCCTCAGTCACTGCATCCCGTTTCACACAGCCACTGCATGCCATTGCCCTCAGTCACTGCATCCCATTGCCCTCAGTCACTGCATCCCATTGCCCTCAGTCACTGCATCCCATTTCCCACAGTCACTGCATCTCCTATCCCTCATTCACTGCATCCCATTACCCACAGTCACTGCATCGTGTTACCCTCAGTCACTGCACCCATTTCCCACAGTCCTGCATCCCATTTCCCACAGTCACTGCATCCCATTTCCCTCAGTCACTGCATCCCATTGCCGTCAGTCACTGCATCCCATTGCCCTCAGTCACTGCATCCCATTGCCCTCAGTCACTGCAGCCCATTTCAAACAGACACTGCATCTCCTTTCCCGCAGTCACTGCATCTCAGTTCACGAAGCCACTGCATCCCATTGCCCTCAGTCACTGCATCCCATTGCCCTCAGTCACTGCATCCCATTTCACTCAGTCACTGCATCCCATTTAACGGACACAGTGAATCCCATTTAACTCAGACAGTGCATCCATTTCACTCAGTCATTGCATCCCATTACCTTCAGTCACTGCATCCCATTACCCTGTCACTGCATCCCATGAACTTCAGTCACAGGATCCCATTTCAAACAGACACTGCATCTCCTTTCCCTCAGTCACTGCATCCCATTTCACACAGCCACTGCATCCCATTTCGCACAGCCACTGCATCCCATTTCACTCATTCACTGCAGCTCATTTCACTCAGTCACTGCTGCTCATTTCACTCAGTCACAGCATCCCATTTCACTCAGTGACTGCAACCCATTACCCTCAGTCACAACATCCCATTTCCATCAGTCACTGCATCCCATTTCACACAGCCACTGCATCCCATGACCCTCAGTCACTGTATCCCATGACGCTCAGTCACTGCATCCCATGACGCTCAGTCACTGCATCCCATTTCACACAGTCACTGCATTCCATTTCACACAGTCACTGCCTCCCATTACCCTCAGTCACTGCATCACATTACCCTCAGTCACTGAATCCCATTACCCTCAGTCACTGAATCCCATTACCCTCAGTCACTGAATCCCATTTCACCCAGTCACTGCATCACATTTCACCCAGTCACTGCAACCCATTTCCCATAGTCACTGCATCTCCTTTCCTCAGTCACTGCATCACATTACCCTCAGTCACAGCATCCCATTTCACTCAGTGCCTGAATGCCATTTCACTCAGTCACTGCCTCCCATTTCACTCAGTCACTGCATCCCATTTCACTTAGTCACTGCATCCCATTTCACTCAGTCACTGCATCCCATTTCACTTAGTCACTGCATCCCATTTCACTTAGTCACTGCATCGCATGACCCTCAGTCACAGCATCGCACGACCCTCAGTCACTGCATCCCATTTCACTTAGTCACTGCATCTCCTTTCGTCAGTCACAGCATCCAATTTCACTCAGTCACTGCATCCCAGTTCACTCAGTCACTGCATCTCATTTCAGTCAGTCACTCCCTCCCATTTCAGTCAGTCAGTCCCTCCAATTTCAGTCAGTCACTGCATCCCATTTCCCTCATTCACTGCAACCCATTTCGCACTGTCACTGCATCACCATTCCCTCAGTCACTGCATCGCATTTCACTCAGTCACTGCATCCCATTTCACTCAGTCACTGCATCCCATTTCACTCAGTCACTGCATCCCATGACCCTCAGTCACTGCATCCCATGACCCTCAGTCACTGCATCCCATGACCCTCAGTCCCAGCATCCCATTTCACACAGTGCCTGCATGCCATTTCACTGAGTCACTGCATCCCATTTCACTGAGTCACTGCATCCCATTTCACTCAGTCACTCCCTCCCATTACACTCAGTCACTCACTCCCATTACACTCAGTCAATCCCTCCCATTTCAGTCACTCCTTCCAATTTCAGTCAGTCACTGCATCTCATTTCCCTCAGTCACTGCATCTCATTTCCCTCAGTCACTGCATCTCATTTCCCTCCGTCAGTGCATCTCATTTCCCTCCGTCAGTGCATCTCATTTCACTCAGCCACTGCATCCCATTTCACTCAGCCACTGCATCCCATTTCACTCAGCCACTGCATCCCATTTGACTCAGTCACTACATCCTATTTAACGGAGACAGTGAATCCTATTCAACTGAGACAGTGCATCCATTTCCCTCAGTCACCGCACCCTATTTCCCCACAGTCACCGCATTCCATTCCCCTCAGTCACCGCATCCCATTTCAGTCAGTCACCGCATCCCATTTCAGTCAGTCACCGCATCCCATGATCCTCAGTCACTGCATCCCATGACCCTCAGTCACTGCATCCCATGACCCTCAGTCACTGCATCCCATCACCCTCAGTCACTGCATCCCATTTCACTCAGTCACTGCATCCCATTTCACACAGCCACTGCATCCCATTACCCTCAGTCATGGCATCCCATTACCCTGTCACTGCATCCCATGAACTTCAGTGAAAGGATGCCATTTCAAACAGACACTGCATCTCCTTTCCCTCAGTCACAGGATCCTATTTCACTCAGTCAGAGCATCCCATTTCACTCAGTCAGAGCATCCCATTTCACTGAGACACTGCACCCATTACCCTCTGTCACTGCATTCCATTTCCCTCAGTCACTGCATCTCATTTCCCTCAGTCACTGCATCTCATTTCCCTCAGTCACTGCATCTCATTTCCCTCCGTCACTGCATCCCATTTCACTCAGCCACTGCATCCCATTTCACTCAGCCACTGCATCCCATTTCACTCAGTCACTACATCCTATTTAACGGAGACAGTGAATCCTATTCAACTGAGACAGTGCATCCATTTCCCTCAGTCACCGCACCCTATTTCCCACAGTCACTGGATTCCATTCCCCTCAGTCACTGCATGCCATTTCACTCAGTCACCGCATCCCATTGCCCTCAGTCACTGCATCACATTGCCCTCAGTCACTGCATCACATTTCCCACAGTCACTGCATCTCCTATCCCTCATTCACTGCATCCCATTACCCACAGTCACTGCATCGCGTTACCCTCAGTCACTGCATCGCGTTACCCTCAGTCACTGCACCCATTTCCCACAGTCACTGCATCCCATTTCCCACAGTCACTGCATCCCATTTCAAACAGACACTGCATCTCCTTTCCCGCAGTCACTGCATCTCAGTTCACAAAGCAACTGCATCCCATTGCCCTCAGTCACTGCATCCCATTTCACTCAGTCACTGCATCCCATTTCACTCAGTCACTGCATCCCATTTAACGGACACAGTGAATCCCATTTAACTCAGACAGTGCATCCATTTCACTCAGTCATTGCATCCCGTTACCCTCAGTCACTGCATCCCATTACCCTGTCACTGCATCCCATGAACTTCAGTCACAGGATCCCATTTCAAACAGACTCTGCATCTCCTTTCCGTCAGTCACTGCATCCCATTTCACACAGCCACTGCATCCCATTTCGCACCGCCACTGCATCCCATTTCACTCATTCACTGCAGCTCATTTCACTCAGTCACTGCAGCTCATTTCACTCAGTCACTGCATCCCATTTCACTCAGTGACTGCAACCCATTACCCTCAGTCACAGCATCCCATTTCCATCAGTCACAGCATCCCATTCATCTCAGTCACTGCATCCCATTTCTCACATTCACTGCATCTCCTTTCCCTCAGTCACTGAAACCCATCTCGCACTGTCATTGCATCCCATTTAACGGACACAGTGAATCCCATTTAACTCAGACAGTGCATCCATTTCACTCAGTCATTGCATCCCGTTACCCTCAGTCACTGCATCCCATTACCCTGTCACTGCATCCCATGAACTTCAGTCACAGGATCTAATTTCAAACAGACTCTGCATCTCCTTTCCGTCAGTCACTGCATCCCATTTCACACAGCCACTGCATCCCATTTCGCACAGCCACTGCATCCCATTTCACTCATTCACTGCAGCTCATTTCACTCAGCCACTGCAGCTCATTTCACTCAGTCACTGCATCCCATTTCACTCAGTGACTGCAACCCATTACCCTCAGTCACAGCATCCCATTTCCATCAGTCACAGCATCCCATTCATCTCAGTCACTGCATCCCATTTCAGTCAGTCACTGCATCCCATTTCCCTCAGTCACTGAAACCCATCTCGCACTGTCACTGCATCTCCCTTCCCTCAGTCACTGCATCACATTTCACTCAGTCACTGCATCCCAAGACCCTCAGTCACTGTATCCCATGACGCTCAGTCACTGTATCCCATGACGATCAGTCACTGCATCCCATGACGATCAGTCACTGCATCCCATGACGATCAGTCACTGCATCCCATTTCACTCAGTCACTGCATCCCATTTCACTCAATCACTGCGTCCCATTACCCTCAGTCACTGAATCCCATTACTCTTAGTCACTGCATCCCATTTTAGTCAGTCACTGCATCCCATATCACTCAGTCACTGCATCCCATTTCACCCAGTCACTGCAACCAATTTCCCATAGACACTCCATCTCCTTTCCTCAGTCATTGCATCACATTACCCTCAGTCACAGCTTCCAATTTCACTCAGTGCCTGCATGCCATTTCACTCAGTCACTGCATCACCATTCCCTCAGTCACTGCATCGCATTTCACTCAGTCACTGCATCCCATGACCCTCAGTCACTGCATCGCATTTCACTCAGTCACTGCATCCCATTTCACTCAGTCACTGCATCCCATATCACTCAGTCACTGCATCCCATATCACTCAGTCATTGCATCCCATTTCAGTCAGACACTCCCTCCCATTTCAGTCAGTCACTCCCTCCCATTTCAGTCACTCCCTCCAATTTCAGTGAGTCACTGCATCCCATTTCCCTCATTCACTGCAACCCATTTCGCACTGTCACTGCATCACCATTCCCTTAGTCACTGCATCGCATTTCACTCAGTCACTGCATCCCATTTCACTCAGTCACTGCATCCCATGACCCTCAGTCACTGCATCCCATGACCCTCAGTCACTGCATCCCATGACCCTCAGTCACTGCATCCCATGACCCTCAGTCACTGCAACCCATTTCCCAGAGTCACTGCATCACATTACCCTCAGTCACAGCATTCCATTTCCCTCAGACACGGCATCTCATTTCCCTCAGTCACTGCATCTCATTTCCCTCAGCCATTGCATCCCATTTCACTCAGTCACAGCATCCCATTTGACTCAGTCACGACATCCTATTTAACGGAGACATTGAATCCTATTCAACTGACACAGTGCATCCCATGACCCTCAGTCACCGCACCCTATTCCACACAGACACCGCATCCCATTTCACTCAGTCACCGCATCACATTTCACTCAGTCACTGCATCACATTTCACTCAGTCACTGCATCCCATTTCACTCAGTCACTGCCTCCCATTTCAGTCAGTCACTGACTCCCATTTCAGTCAGTCACTGGCTCCCATTTCAGTGACTCCCTCCCATTTCCCTCAGTCACTGTGTCCCATTTCTCTCAGTCACTACATCACATTTCACGCAGTCAGTGCATCACATGTCTTTCAGTCTCTGCACCCCATTTCACTCAGTCACTGCATCCCATTTCCCATCGTCACTGGATCTCCTTTCCTCAGTCACGGCATCCCATTACACTCAGTCACTGCATCCCAATTTCCCATAGTCACAGCATCTCCTTTCCTCAGTCACTGCATCCCATTTCACTCAGTCACTGCATCCCATTTCAGTCAGTCACTGTATCCCATTTCACTCAGTCACTGCATCCCATTTCACTCAGTCACTGCATCCCATTTAACAGTCACTGCATCCCATTTCACTCAGTCAATGCATCCCATTTCACTCAGTCACTGCATCCCATTACCCTCAGTCACTGTATCTCCTTTTCCTCAGTCACTGCAATCCATTTCATTCAGTCACCGCATGCCATTTCACACAGACACGGCATCCCATTTCACTGAGTCACTGCATCCCATTACCCTCAGTCAC
The DNA here is from genome assembly GCF_030684315.1 of Stegostoma tigrinum. Taxonomy (NCBI): domain Eukaryota; kingdom Metazoa; phylum Chordata; class Chondrichthyes; order Orectolobiformes; family Stegostomatidae; genus Stegostoma; species Stegostoma tigrinum. Next base: position 76,985 of record NW_026728209.1, on the reverse strand, counting down.
AGCATCTCATTTTCAACAGTCACTGCATCCCATTTCACTCAGTCACTGCATCGCATTCCCCTCAGTCACTGCATCCCATTTCCCTCGGCCACTGCATCCCATTTCAATCGGCCTCTGCATCCCATTTCAATCGGCCACTGCATCCCATTTCACTCGGACACTACATCTCATTTCATTCAGTCACTTCATCCCATTTCCATCAGTCACTGTATCCCAGTTTCCTCAGTCACTACACCCCATTTCATTGTCACTGCATCCCATTTCACTCAGTCACTGCATCCCACTTCCCTCAGTCACAGCACCCCATTTCACTCAGTCGCCGCATCCCATTTCACTCATGAAACGGCATCCCAGTTTACTCAGAAACGGCATCCCATTACCCTCAGTCACAGCATCCCATTTCTGTCAGTCACAGCACACTATTTCCATCAGTCACTGCATCCCATTTCCATCAGTCACTGCATCCCATTTCCATCAGTCACGGCATCCCATTTCCCTCAGTCACGGCATCCCATTTCCCTCAGTCACTGCATCCCATTTCCATCAGTCACGGCATCCCATTTCCCTCAGTCACGGCATCCCATTTCCCTCAGTCACGGCATCCCATTTCCTGCAGTCACTGCAACACATTTCCCTCAGTCACTGCAACCCATTTCCCTCAGTCACTGCATCGCATTCCCCTCAGTCAGTGCATCCCATTTCCCTCGGCCACTGCATCCCAGTTCACTCTGTCACTGCATCCCAGTTCACTCAGTCACTGCATCCCAGTTCACTCAGTCACTGCATCCCATTACCCTCAGTCACTGCATCCCATTACACTCAGTCAGTGCCTCCCATTTCCCTCAGTCACTGCATCCCATTTCACTCAGTCACTGCATCCCATTTCACTCAGTCACTGCATCACATTTCACTCAGTCACTACATCCCATTTCCCTTTGTCAGTGCATCCCATTACCGTCAGTCACTGCATCCCATTTCCGTAAATCACTGCATCCCATTTCCGTAAGTCACTGCATCCCATTACCCTCAGTCACTGCATCCCAGTTCACACAGTCACTGCATCCCGTTTCACTGAGTCACTGCATCCCGTTTCACTGAGTCACTGAATCGCATTTGTTGTTCTCACTTGAATGCAATGGTCATGAATCTCCTCCAATGCCTTGTCATGTATTTCCAATGCAAAATTTTACCAAGTTTTGATTTTCAATTTTGATTACATGTGTTTCCTCTATTCTATAAGATGCTGCGATAAACTCAAATTTGATGAATCATAATTCAACCACCATTACCTACAGAGTTAATTTCATCAAACAGATCCAATTAGAATTGTCACATTCCCAAATCCTGATTCACGTTTTTCTCATTGTGGGCCACGTGGTTAAGAAAAAAGACACTTAGAATCAGAGAGATGTACAGTGGGGAAACAGATCCTTTGGCCCAATTTGTCTCTGTTGACCAGATATCCTAAGTTAATTTAGTCCCATTGGCCAGCATTTGGCCCATATTCCTCTCAACTCGTCCTATTCATAAACCCATCCACATGCCTTTTAAACGTACAAGCCTCCACCACTTCCTCTGGCAGCTCATTCCATACATGCACCACTATGAAAAAAATCCGGTCCATTTTAAATCTTCCCTCTCTCATTTTTAACCTATTCCCTCCAGTTTTGGATTCCAGCAACCCGGGGAAAAGAACTTGGCTGTTCGCTCTAACCACGTCCCTCGTAATTGTATAAACTTCCATATGGTCAGCCCTGAACTCCAAAGTTCCAAGAAATAGCTGCCTGTTCAAGCCCACGGTATACCTCCAACCTCCAATGCTCGTAACATCCTTGTAGATCTTTTCTGAACCCTTTCAAGTTGACAACATACAACAAGACGGCACAGAATAGGCCCTTCGGCCCTCAATGTTGCGCCGACAACTTTCCTCTCGCAAGGAGACCAAAATCGATTGCAGTATTCCAAAAGCAGCTGAACCAACGTCCTATATGGCTGCTAAGTGATCTCCCAACTCCTATACTCAATGCACCAGCTTGCCCATTTGCACATACATACAATATTCATTATTTAGCAATGAAACATAATAAACCAATACTGTGCACTAAAAACAACCCTCACATATCAATGGAAATTTAAATATTTATCACAGAGTTTGAAGGATTGAATTCAATGATACAAAGCAAAAACCAGTAAAGATGAGTGCAGTTGGTCAGCACTTTTGCCACTAAGTGGAGGTTGGCAGTTTGAGGCCACCCAGGAACAAGCAAGCTCTGTCCAACTCCAAGGGCAGCACGGTGGCTCAGTGGTTAGCACTGCTGACTCACAGCGCCAGGGACCCAGGCTCGATGCCACTGTTGGGCGATTTTCTGTGCGGAGTTTGTACATTCTGCCCATGCCTGCATGGGTTCCTGCTGGGTGCTCTGGTTTCCTCCCACAGTCCAAAGATGTGCACGCTAGGTGTATGGGCCATGCCAAACTTGCCCATTGTGTTTAGGGATGTGTAGATTAGGTGTGTTAGTCATGGGAAATGTAGGGTTACTGAGGAAAGGGTCGGGGGATGAGTCAGGGTGAGATGCTCTTTGGAGGGTGGCTGTGGACTTGTTGGGTCAAAAGGGGCTTGTTTCCACACTGTAGGGATTCTATGACATGGAAATATCTTTTGAAGTGGGCATTCATGGGTATGCTGTAACAGAGACCTTGAAATACTGCACAACAAATATTTGGAACTAGACTGTCAATTCAGACATAGCATCAAAAAAAGTCATGGAAGTTGTCACCAATATAAAGCAGGATTGATGAAAATCCAGCAGGAAATGGTGTCAAAAGGCACAGTATCTTTTATTCACCTCCAGTTATTTTGTCCAAGGCACTGGATGCTGGCAGGATTGAAACATTTAAGAAATGCTTCACAAATCACATATAAGGACCTGCACATCTTTGAACAATGGGAGGAAACTGGAGCACCTGGCAGAAGCCCCTCGCAGACGCGGGGAGGACGTGTCAATTCCACACAGATAGTTACCCAAGAGTGGAATCTCAATTGGCTCCCCAGTGCATGAGCAGCTCTAACCACTGAGCAACTACCTTGCCCAGAAGGGGTTTTATAAGCGCATACATTATTTCCATTAATAGTTGGGGTAAGACAGATCCAATCCTCTATGTCCAATCAAAATAACATCTTGTAGATATCATGACAACAATCATAAATGATTTTGAATAAGTAAATCAAAAAAATTGAAATAGTTTCCAAGCCTAAATACTAGATAAGGTGCAGTTAAGATGAATAGCGCAACAACAAAAAGGCCATATTTTAAGTGACCATCGGTAACACTTGAAAACTTGCAACAATATAGTCACCAGTAGAGATCTGAAGTGGTTTGATGATGCACTCCTTCATACAGTGCACTGAAACTCCAAAGATCACAAATTCTCCTTCAATACCGTGTTATAACAGTGACTGCATCAACCTGTGTTTATGGGCCCGACTGGAAGCCCACACAACACGCACAAACAAAAATATAATCTGAGGTGATAGGAGAAATAAATGTATGTATGCAACATCTTTGAAAAGCAATCATTTCTAGCGGATGCAAGCCCATAAGGAATCTCGTTTCGCAGATTATATTCATTTGCACTACAGTTCACGCCAGTCAGAATCAGTTTTCGTTTCATGACAGATAACTAAAATGTCCAAAACAATGAACTTTGTTTGATCAGAAGATTTTAAGTAAGGACAATGTCTTGGGTGAGCTGACGGCATTCGGGGATGGAGAAGGTACACTCACTGCTGGCATCTTGACACCATTGAATGAGCAAACGTGGACGCTAAGGTTGTAACAGGTAACAATTGTACAGGCAATATCTTTTGAGCTCCTTACGAGCAGGCCTGTAATACTCTAAAGCTGTGCTAGACCCTCACTTCCTCCACCTTACGTACGCTGCCTTTTTCTTTTCGACAAGAAGCATCTCTGTACCCGTCATCCAAGGCTCCTTAATCTTACCCCTTCTTACCTGTCTCAGAGGAACAAATTTATACATCACTCGCAACAACTGCTCCTTGAACAGCTCCACATGTCTGCTGTGCCCTTTCTGTGGAACAATTGCTCCCAATCTGGACTTCCCAACTCCTGTCTGATAGCATCATAGTTTCCTTGACCCCAGTGAAATATCTTCCCCTTGTAACTGCTCCTTTCCCTTTCCATGGCTATGGTAAATGTGAGGCTGTTGTGGTCACTGTCGCCAAAGTGCTCTCCCACCACGATATCTGACACCTGTCCTGGCTCATTGCCGAGCACCAAATCCAAAATGGCCTCCCCCCTCGGCCTGTCCCCATACTCAGTAAGGAAACCCTCCTGAACACACCTGACAAAAACGGCTCCATCCAAACCATCTGCACTCAGGAGGTTTCAATCTATATTGGAAAAGTTGAAGTCACCCATAACAACAACCCTGCTACGTTTGCACTTTTCAACTATCTGCCGGCCAATGAGTTCTTTGATCTCCCTACTGCTATTAGGGTCCGTAGAAAACCCCCAGTGAGGTGACTGCTGCCTTGCTGTTCCGAACTTCCACCCATACTGACTCAGTCGACAAACCTTCCTTGGCAACCTCAGCCCATACCACCTCAGTAGACGAGTCCTCAAAGGTTCTTTCATCCGCCGTTATACTGTCCTTGACCAACAAAGCCACACCTCCCCCTCTTTTACCACCTTCCCTGACCTTAATCAAAGATCTAAACCCTGGAACCTGCAACATCCATTCCTGACTCTGCTCTATCCATGTCTCCGAAATGGCCACAACATCGAAGTCCCAGGAACCTATCCAAGCTGCAACCTCACCTAACTTATTCTGGATACTCCTGGCATTAAAGTCGTCACACTTCAATCCAGCTTGCTGTCTGCCAGCACACTCCTGTGAGAGTGAGGTCCTGACCATGTCCTCCCTACGCTCATCCTCCTGTGTACTAGGACTACACCTCAGTTTCCCATCCCACTTCTAAGCTAGTTTAAATCCACCCGAATGGCACTAGCGAATTTCCCACCCAGGATATTAGTGCCCCTCTGGTTCAAGTGGAGACCGTCCTGTTTGTACAGGTCCCACCTTCCCCAGAATGAGCCCCAATTGTCCATGTACCTGAAGCCCTCCCAACTGCATCATCCCTGCAGCCACGTGTTCAGCTGACATCTCTCCCTGTTCTTTGCCTCGCTATCACGTGGTACGGGTGACAAACCAGAGATGACCACTCTGCTTGTTCCATCTCTCGGCTTCCACCCTAGCTCCCTCAAATCCTGCCTGACATCCCTATCCCTCTTTCTACATATGCCGTTGGTGCCTATGTGGACCACGACTTGGGGCTGGTCACCCTCTCCCCTCAGGACCCGAAAGAGACGATCCGAGACATCACGGACCATGGCACCTGGTAGGCAATACACCAATCATCAGTCTCTTTCGTTCCCGGCAAATCTTCTATCAGTCCCTCTAACTGTTGAGTCCCCAATGACTATCACTCTCTTCCTGTCCCCCCCGCCGTCCCTTCTGTGCAAGAGGGACAGACTCGGTGCCAGAGACCTGCACCCTACCGCATGCCCCTGGTAAGTAGTCCCCCGGAACAGTATCCAAAACGGTATACTTGTTTTTCAGGGGAGCAACCACAGGGGATTTCAGGGGAACGACCACAGGGGAAGGTTGGTCGAGCTACACCGGGTAAACGTACATTTTTGGCTGAAGAAACATGTGTTTCAGTGTGAGCTAATGGAAGAAGCCATGGAGTCAAAGCTAAACATTTCGACAATAAGACAGCCATTCTTAAAAGCAGCAGAGAGCATGAAAAAGAAATGAGCGGCTTTAATATCCGGTTAAAATTTATGTGGAATATCAGATGGAATTTTCTTATTGACTCCATTGTGCAATCATGTCAATCTAAAAATGTTAACTGCATTAATTAATACTAACCAGAAACGGACTTTGTAGTAAATGGTTTGACGATTTTCTGTATCTGGAACATCCCTTTTCCTTCTCGAAAGAAGATCGTACCAACCTATGGTACCAAACTGTGAGTCAAACGGACACGACTCGTAATCTTTAAATTCCTCATCAAAACAGTCTAATCGTATGGTTCTGTGCAATAAAAGAGGAAGAATAAACATGTTTCCCACAATTTTGCTGATGTTTACGAACAGAATGCACAAATTCAAAAAGTTTGAGCTGGCATGTTTGCTTCCTCCAGCCTGTTTAAACTGTTCCATTCAATGTGAAATTTGTGATAAGTTTTAGCACACAGGTCTATTTGATCTGTGCCACCACCTTCTAGTAGTCATACATGCTTTCCCCACCTTCCTGAAATACATTCCTTGAAGTGTTCAATGAGATTTTGATTTTAAATCTTATCGTCATATTCTTTTGATTCTCAAGCATCAATGAATCTGATGTCGCCGCCATTCCATGCAGTGCACAGCACGTCAAACAGGAGTCTTACTCTTGCCATGAGCACTGAGGTAGTACGGGATCATAACTGTCTCACAGTTCAGAAAGAAATTCTACATATAGGGCTATGTAGAGTCAAGCAGTTAATTTTATTTGACATGCTATTTCTTTTCTTCACAAATATGCTGGATTTAAAGTGATCTTCACCCTCATTTAAAATGAATCCAATATCCAACCATCTGTAAAACAAGCATATCCAAATTTTAGTTTGAGTTTAGTGTTTCACAAATATATTACTTTTTTAAAAATTATATTTGAGTCAACATTAACATTTCATTCCCTGACAGCGGGTGAACTTACTTTTAAACTCCCATATTCCTTCGGTATTAACGGAGAGATGAGCCTTTTTGCAAGCACCGAAAGTCTCCACCAGTTTACGCTAAAACTTGCGGAACTGTAAGTTTCACAAATATGTTCCTATTAAACACTAATTCCTATTGAAGCAGTATGAAGCTAAATTCATTCAACTGGACAGCAAAAACGGTCAAGATTTTAAAAGCAAGTTACCATTTTGAAGTCACTCTTCGAACTAAATTCCATCTTGGTGTATGAGAGTCCATAGGTTCCTCACTCTCAACGAACCAGTCAAACTGTCATGCAATTACTGAAACACAGAGACAAAAAACATCAATGTTAACGGTCACTAAGATTTTGAGAGTGATTTGGAATTCGTACTCAATACCCCCTGGGGAAAATCTGTTCCAATCTGGATAGTACTCACTTATTACCATCCCACCTACCTTCCCCAGCACCTCCTCCCCCTCCACACTCTTTGTTTCTGAGCTCCCGTCCACCCTCCATTTCTCAGGAAGGGTCCTGACCCAAAACCTCAACTTTCCTCAGCCTCTGATGCTGCCTGCCCTGCTGTGTTCCTCCAGCTCCACAATGTGTTATCTCAGACACCAACATTGGCAGTTCTTACTATCTGGATAACTCATTCTCACCTTGTAACAAGTGATTTATAGTCATTTTCTTTTCAGATTACGCATGTACATGTATATACATAAATATACATATTACACTTTTATGCCTGAACCACTAACCTAGAGGATATTTTAAAATAGTCTCTTCATATCTGCACGCAAGAAAAATCATCAAGGTCATAACTTTCATTTTAGGAATAACTCAAACATTCAAAGTACTCACAGTCAGTGTCCCATTTCCTTGACCAGTCAATTTGATGTGAATCTTTCTTCCAAGTGGAAACTATAACAACAATTATATTTGAGAATCAAACTCTTCATTGCATCACCAATATTTCCTTGTCTGTTTGAAACATAAGATAATGAAATAATCATGGACAGATTGGCCAACAGTGTAATTTAATGCGTGTTACAACCATTGAAGTGATCTTTAAAAAGCTGTTGTCATACAACACACCACTTTTTGAGATGCAGTGATGAACAAACTTCCTGAGACGCAAATAATATATGCCGAATTAATTCCAAAGAATACCTTTACAATTAAAAAGAAGCTAAAAATCTCTTTACATTGTCATGCTTGTCAGATTGCCATCAGTCAATGGAAATCGTGCAGAACAATTATTTATTCCCAGATGAAAAGGAAGTGTATACATTTCATTTTCACATCTTATCCAAGAGAGAAAAAAAAACACCTTCATGAATGCATTGTCAAACAAGAAGACTCACAAAAAAACTCATTTGGCCCATTGAATTTCCTCCATCATTCGGTGAGATCATGGTTGATCTCATTACATTTATCACGACACAACATTTCCACCAAACCCTCCTTATAGCTAATACATTCCGATCCAAGTAACATCCTGGTAAATCTCTGTTTCTGTGCCATGCCTTGTCTTTCGAAATATATTTTCAGTCATCCACAAATTTAGCCACAGCACATGCACCTCTTTCCTCCAAGTCATTAATAAACAAGCACAAGAGCTGTGGTTCCTTCAGCGCGACCTCATTTCTTACTGACAAGCCAACCCTGGCATCTCTGTCTATTTGTATCGGAGATAATGGGAACTGCAGATGCTTCAGAATCCAAGATAACAAAGTGTGGAGCTGGATGAACACAGCAGGATGAACACACAGAAGTAGAAGGGTCTCGGCACGAAACGTCAGCTTTTACGCTCCTGAGATGCTGCTTGGCCTGCTCTGCTCATCCAGCTCCACACTTTGTTATCTCTGTCCATTTGCCTGTTCTTTCTATCGGACATGATTCATTGGCTATTTCGTTCCCAACACTTATCCCCTAACAACCACCTCTCTGTGATACCCAGAGTGATGTATCTGTCAATTTCAATCTGCTCCACAAACTCATTCACTTTGTTTCATACACTCCCTGCAATTCAATACAAGATCTTCAGTCTGGCATTTACAGCCACCCTTCTTATCTGCTGCAGCTGAAGTGAGACTCCTGACCATTTCCATACTTTTTGTCCTATTACTTGCTCTGGCAACTTTTCTGAGCACTTACCAGCTTCTAACTCTTTCCACAATTACCATGCAACTGAGCTCACCCGCTCCACACTTTTTATTTTAACACCCTACCCCAAGACCGAGCTCTGTATTTTGCCAGGATACTTGTCCCAAAATGATTCTCATCGAGCCTATGACACCAAGAATGACTCCCTCCTTCCCCATACCGACGCCAATGTCCCATGAATTCAAACACATTTCTGCCATGCCACCATTTGAACAATGCATTTGCATCTATAATTATGCTCAGTGCTAAATTGCTCAGATAATAATCCAGAGATTATTACCATTCTGGTTCTGCTTTCTCATTCAGCACCTCGGTGCTCATAATCCCTCAGCAGAACCTCTTTCCTCTTTCTTCCATATCAATTGTACCTGTGTGGACCACAATAGCTGGATTTCTACTCTTCCCACTTCAAGTTCCTTTGTAGCCGAGATGGAATATCCTGAACCTGGGCACCAGGCAGGCAACACTACTTTCGAGACTCTCGATCCTAGTCACAACGAACAGTGTTCATTCCCCTAACTATACTACCTCTGATTATAACTACATTTCACTTTTTATCCCCTCTTGAATGTCCCCCTGTACCATAGTGCTACAGTCAGTTTACTCATCTTCCCTATACCCTGCACTCTCATCCACACAGGAAGAAAGAATCTCAAACCTGTCAGATAAGATCAAAGGCCAAGGTTCCTTCTGCACTACATCCTGGATCCTTCCACCTGCCCTGTTCTTTGTTACAGTCTCACATCTCTGACTGCCTCCTGAACCACAGCATTCCCTGGTAACTCTGCCCCACATGATTTGTTGATTGGTCAAAACTGAGATTCCAGTTCATCAACCCTGAGCTGGAGTATGGGGCCTGACCACTCCCCCGTCATGTAGGTATAAATCATCATCTGGCCTGGCATCTCCATTTCAATTACTTCGATCTTAATTTGATTTGAAAACATTCTGGTCTTTTAGTCTGTAGCCTGTAAATATTTCTCCGATTTACTTTCAATCTGAAAGCTACCGATAATAGATTCTTAAACCAGTAGCGATCACCAACCAATGAACATGGTTCACCCTCTAGGTCCCTGATTCTGGCTTCAATTCACCCTGTCTCAAAAAAAAATGCTTACGAACTATCAGGCAAAAAAAGCAAGCAAATGGCACCTGTTACACTCTGCACTGACTTGCCACATTGCCACCAACTTCCCCAAAATATATATTCATTTGGTGCATTTCACTCGAGATGTGATCTCTCCTTCCAGAACGTGCAAAGCATACTGATCCAAAGCAATATACTACCTTCAAAACCTCAGCTCTTAGCTTATTACTTTTGAGTACATTCTCAAATGCTTTCTCGAAGTCCAAACACAACACATTTCCTGGTTTTCCTCTATTAATTCTCCTTCCAAAACTTCCTCCAAAAACCCAAACAAATTAGCCAGACATAATTTCTCTTTCAGCAGGCTATGGTGATTCTGTTTGATTAGATTCTGATTTTCCAAATGTCCTGCTATTATTTTCTTCATAGTTGATTGCCACCTATTTCCAACAATAGATGTTAGGCTGTTTTGGTTGTAGTTATTTTTTTTTTGCCTCTCTCATTTTTAAATAGGGATGTCACATCAGCATTTTTCCAGCCCTCAGACCCTTCTCTAGAATCTAAACCTTTTTGGGAAATTACAATCAATGCATATACCGACTCTGAAGCTCATTGTTTAGAATCTTAGAAAGTCAACCATCACGACAAAGAGTCTAATCTGCTTTTACTCCATGAAATTGTCTACTGCTCCTTCTCTCATGGTAGTGATGGTGTGGCAGTGATGTGTTTAATTCCTCCCTGTATTCTTTACTAATAAGGGGATCCTTGAAGTATCTTCCACTGTAAAGACTACCCATTTTTCATTGTCGTTGTTCCTTGATTTAAAAATTAACCTGGTCATCTCAGCCGAGCATATAATTAATGGCATTACCTCTAAAACCTTCACTGCCAAAGTGTTCAATAGATTGCTACAACCTGAAAGAAGTAATTCTTCCCCTAAATTCATAGGCAACCAATTTGAAAATGTGGCCTCTGGTCGCAAAATCTTTCACAAATGGGAGTAATCTCTACAGATATACACTATCAAGCCTCTTTAGAATCTTAAATGTTGAAAAAATAAGATTTTTTTCAATCTTATAAACTCCAATGAATGTCGTCCCAGCCTGCCCAACATTCCTAAGCATGGCAATTCCCTCCGCCATTTCCGAAATCAACCCGGTCAACATTAGGTGAAGGCCTCCGCAGCATTCACTCTGTGGCCGTAGACAACTTATAAGTTACCATCCTGCTGCTACTTCTCGACTTCTATTTGCGATGCGGTCCTCTGTCCATCCGAACATACTACCCTTGAACACATGGGCTCTTTTCTTTTGAGACACCTTATCAAATGCGTTTTTTAAAATGTAAATGTACGACATCAACTGGTGGTCCTTCATCAGTAATGTTTGTTTCCTTCTCAAAGCACTGTAGCAAGTTTGTCAAGTATCATTTCCCCTTTATGAAAGGATGTTAACTCTGTCGGATGTTATAGCACACTAAGTACCCTGTTATTTCATCTTTCATTGCAGACATGAACATCTACCCAGGTTGACCTAAATTGGCAATACTTGCTTGCTATTTTGTCGAAGTATCTTTCGAATAATGGTGTTATGTTCACAATCTTTCAATCCTCTGAGAATTTTCCACAATCTAAGGATTTTTGCAAGATTATCATCAGTGCATCCATTGTATCTGTAGCTGCATTCTTCAACATGAGAGGATGCAACTCATCATACCCCTTGGATATTTTCTCTACTGATTGGAGTCATGTTTGGAATTTTGTGCAGTGACATTCACTTTTAATAGTTTGCTAAATGCTACCAGGAACAGAAATTGTGATCCAGCTGCAACTAAACTAAAGCTTTCAACACAGAAGCAAGTCTTTCAATTCATTATGACCCTAATAACTCCTGAAAAGGGCAAAACAATCTGCCTCAGTCCATAATGTTCTTTCTCCAACATCCTGAGATGCATTATCTGTATTTCTTCAAATCTACCACAGAATCTGTTTCAATCACCCTTTCAGCAATACGCATGACAATTCGGCATTCTTAGTCCCCCTGTAGCGTCCGTTGCACATGTGCAGTGTTAGCTGATTATTTGTTTGTGTGCCTGCTTTATTGCTCAAATGGATAAAGGTAAATTGGTGTTCTTTTGTCGTCAGAACTATCGCCTCCTCACTCTCATCTTCCTTGTTTTATCCCTCTGCTGGAATATTTAATTTGTCAACATATCTGAAATATGTTGTTGAATGGATTGGGTTTTGTGCCATTTCAACCCCCATAGACTATCTACCAATACTGTTGCTTGTTCTAACAGTTATTAACATGCAGAGTGGAAAATGCAGTTTGAAAGCAATGGAACATTATTGATGAAGAAGTTGATGCATAAATTGCTGCGATCTTCCAAACTACAAACTCACCCTCAATTCTTTCTCAGTCAGAGCATTATGCCGGCGCAAATGAATCGTATTCTCAATGGGGCTTCCAAAACCATGGAATTGAATTTGCATGTTGATTTCTTCTTCCCTCTTCAGAAATGCAATGTCGTATCGTGATGAAGCTTCCAAGGCAATGATTGTGTCCTTCAATGAAGGGAAAAGTGACTTTTACATTCATGGAAATATTTCAGTACTTCCACATACATGAAAGGCTAACATTCTCCCTGCATGCTGACCCAAGTCCGCAAGACTAGGGCATGACCCAGTCTCATTTTATCGTATCTTTCTGATTTTACATGCCACGGGATAATCATTCAGGCGTAACAGAAATGTTGATCATGGAAATTTATCAGTGTTTTCATAAATAATGGCAAATTTTCAACATCTTGCAAGAGTATGAAGGCTCAATCTCGTGACACCTTGCCTGCTGCACAAAGACATTCTTACACTGCTTTGAATGTTAGGGCTCAAACAAAACACAATCATTACACAAATGCATCAACACACTACTTTCAATAGGATCTGGCGCAGGCTTGGAGGGCCGAAGGGCCTGTTCCTGTGCTGTAATTTTCTTTGTTCTTTGACCACATAAAAAGGAAAACAGAGGTGTATAACAGTCATCAAGGGAACAAGAGTCCCTGTAGACGCACTAACGTCAACCAGGCCAACATCCCCAGCACTGAGGCACTGACCATCCTCAATCAGCTACAATGGGCTGGACACTTCATCTGTATGACTGACACGAGACTCTCCGCATGTTCTCATCCCAGCTTCAAAACAGCAGGCGAGACCCAGATGTGCAGAGGAAGCACTCGGTGATAAACTCAAGTCCTCAATGGTGAAGTGCGACATTCCTGCAGACACCTGGGAATCGCCGGCCTAAGACGGTCCAAAGCCTGAAGAGCACCTGGGAAGGCATCAAACACTTCGAGGCTTGCCTTTGGAAGCAGCGGAAGCCATGTAGCCACACCAACACCTCCCTCACCCCTTCCCACGACTGCCTTCTGCCCCGAGTGCAACAGAGCCGACGGTAGCTGCATCGGTCTGTACACCCGCCGATCAATTCAGCCTGAGAGTGGGAGAGTGTCATGCATATCTGCGAGAAACCACCATGATGGTGATGTATAGTGTGCAGGGGCATCTCGTCATAGCAATTCAGAGAACAAATACAGGGCAACAGAACACTGGTGACCAAGATTAGGATTAGGGAGAATCTCAAAATCTTCTACAAGTGTCTCAGAGGGAAAGACAAAACCCAGGGAAAACCAGGTCTCATTCGGGATGAAGAGGCAAATGAATGGTTTGAACTGGAGGGCAATTGTCAGGTGTTAAATGAGAACTTCACATCAGCTTTTACATGTGAGAAGGAGCACACAATTCTCAAACAGAATTAACAGAGACTGGGGAGATGTTAGGTGTTTTGGTGAATTTAAAATTGGACAAATCCCAGGTTTGGATGAGGTGTATGCCAAGATGCCCAGGGAGATGAGAAAAAAAATTCCACTCGCCCTCATACAGAGCTGTCAAAAGTACCAAAAGACTGGAGAACAGGTAACATAGTTCCACTTATCAAAATGCGTGACAAACATAAAGCAGAGTATTACAGACCGGTGAGTATCACATCAGTAGATAGGAAAATATTGGAGAAAATTCTGAACGGCAGACGTAATTTCCATTTCAAGAAGTGGGGTCTGATCAGCGATCGTCAGCATCGCTTTGTCAGAGGGATGTCACGCCTCACAAACTTAGATGATTCTTTCAAAGAGGTGACAGAGTGTGCAGATGGGAGTTGATGTAGTGAAAATAGATTTCAGCAAAGACTTGGACAGGGTCCCAAATGGGAGCATGGCAAAGAAGGTAAAGCTCGGGGGGTCCAGGAAAATACAGCAAGTTGAATCCAAAGTAACAGATTGGTCAAATGGGCAGGTCAACAGTAGATGGAATGTTAACCCTGATCAATAAGGCAATTTGGACAAACTAACAAGGCAAGGAATCATTCAAAGAAATGCCAGACAACTAGGAAGATCAGAGGAATGGTGTGATCTTGGGGTGCTTGTTCACAGATTCCTGAACATGGAATGGCAGCTTAAAAGGACAGTTCAGAAAGCATATGGCTCAAGAGCTGTCCAGGACTTTGGTTAGGCCCCAGCTGAAGTGCTCCGTGCAGTTCTGGTCTCTCCATTATAGAAAGGAGGTGTTTGCATTTGAGCATGTGTGGAGGACATTCATCAGGATGTTCTGAGGGGGTGAAGCATTTTAACTCTTGGGAGAGTCTGGATAAGTTTGCGTTAGCAATAACTGCTTCTGCTGGAGTCTGAGATCACACAGTGTGGAGCTGGAGGAACACTACAGGCCAGGCAGCATCACTGTTGCTGATCTCTGATTAAGGGTCTAGGCCTGAAACATCAGCTTTTGTGCTCCTGAGATGCTGCTTGGCCTGCTGTGTTCAGCCAGCTCCACACTTTGTTCTCTAGGATTCTCCAGCATCTGCAGTTCCCATTGTCTCTAGCATCACTGTTTTATCTGGATAAGGTTGGATTGTTTTCTTTCAAGTAGAGAAGGTTGAAGGAGGTCCTGAAAAAATTGTTTAGATTAATATGGGTAGGGGCGAGGTAAAAAGAAGGTCCATAATGGGGTCGGTCGGGGGGCGGTGGTGGTAGAGGAAGAGATACGTACATTTAAGCTAAAAGCTCAGAAGGAATTTCAGGAATGAAAAGACACCCAGAAGGTGCTGGGGGTTTGGAATTCATTGTCTGGGACTTGAGTTGAGGTGGATAATCTTTTCACATCAAAGAAGAAGGGTTGGCACAGCACTTAAAATGAAATAACATTCAAGGTAATGGGCCTATTGCTAGAACATGAGCCGAATGTGAACTTAGTGTGGCTTCAGTGGTTACAGACACAAGTGCTTGTTCAATTCTGTATAATTCTCTGATTCTATGATTCTGGAGCAGGGGACAGTGAGTGCACAGCACGGGACAGTTCACCTATCTTCTCCTTTATCCATCTTCTATCTGCGTACCCACTTCTCCCTATTTTTTCCAGAATCCCCTTCTCCTCCCCGGGTTTTGAAGAACGGTCTCGATCTGAAACGTCAGCTTTCTTGCTTCTCTGATGCTGCTCGGCCCGCTGTGTTCATCCAGTTCGACACCTTGCTCTCTCAGATTCTCCAGCATTGGCAAGTTCCTACTATCTCTTGAGGAAACTTACTTGTTTTTTCACCCAACCTGTGGTGAGAATGTGGAACGCACCGACTGTGTGGGTGGTAGAGGCAGAAACCATGATAACACTTAACAAGTCTTTGATTGGGCATTTGCGATGCCAAGGCATACAAGGCTCTGGGTCGAGTGCTGGGAAATGTGATGAGAATAGTAAGGGACTTGCATCTTGTGAGGGCACATACAATTTGCTGAAGGGTCTGTTCCATTGCCATAGCACTCTATTATGCTGTCCCTCAATGATCCTATGACAAGTAAGTGAAGGTTTGCAGAAACAGGTACTTTTCAAGGACAATGCCAAAAGGAAAAGTGATGCACAGGCAAAGTGCATGTAAGAATTTAATAAAGGATTAACACCATTGAAGAACTGGTATTTGTGCCAATGCACCAAACCTGCAGATGAAAATGCAGTGTCCACTTTGATTGCAAACTGCATCAACCTCCAGTTAGTAACATGATCCATGGAAATATCTGAATGCCTGCTGTTGTGATCTCAAGCATTTACCTGCGTCGAGTGAAATCCACCACCATAGTTCTGTTGCATCGTTAGCCGCCTCGCAATCCGTGTTGCATAGTCAATATCATTCCTTGACAATGCTTGAAGCAAGGAATAAGTAGTGGTTTCCACAGTCATTGCAAAAGCCCGTGCTGCTTCAATTGGATACGGCTTCTCGTCCTCCAACCATGGAGGCTTTCCAGTTACCAACATCAGAATCTGTCATTTGACAAAGGGATTAGCTGAGAATAAAGTTTACATCATATAGATTTTTGTTTGCATTTCACCAACACAACAATGGTTTTGCTGGTCAAGATCCAGCATTATCTCACCACTGATGTCTATAACATTCTCCACACTTCCCGCTCAGTGATGGGTCCTTTTGTTTGGGAAAAATAGGCACCTTTGAATGCAAATGAATCAAGATGAGCTTTAGTTTCTCATCAGGCTACATGGCAGTTATTACAAGATGTTACGAACAAAAGATGGAGGAGCAGATGAAACCATTCATAGCATCAGTCTGGATGATCTTCTTGCCCTCATCCTGAGGTGGCATCACAGATCTTAACTTACACGCAATTCAAGTTATTTCACGCAATGACAAGACTGAACGTTCTGGATACTGCAAATGCCATGGCACCTGGCAGCATCCCACAAACTGTATTGGAACAATGTGCCCCAAGGTCACCACACCAACAGTAAATGTTTTCCAGTACATTTTTAAACACTTGCAACACTCACATTTCAGAGAAAGATGGCCTATCACGCAATCGGCAGACAAATTGTCCTGACCAATTATGGCCTCAATGTATTCTCAATCATCAGCCAAGTCATGCAACATCTGGATGACAGTGCTGTCAAACAGTTGCACACTAAGGTTCAGTTTACTTTTCGTCATGCCCACACTTCTCGTAACCTCATTCAGGATTTACCACAAATATGATCAGAGATCCTGAGCTTGAAAAGGAAGGAAACTGCAATCTGTCATTTCCACCAAGGCAACTTCTGATTGAATGTGGTGTTAAGCAGAGGAATAGAAAATTGAGTCAGTGGCATTCACTGGATACCTGCACTGGTTGAAGTCATGTCTTCACTTGAACCAAAGTGGAGACATGAATGTTCATTGAATATTGTCCAGGTGTCCAGCAGAATTCATGACTTTTCCAACAGTGAAGTCAACGATGAGAAAATACAGTGAGACTTGGACAACGATCAGGCTTGGCCTGATAAAGGATAAGTAACATTTGCACCATACAAGTGCTAAGCAGCAATCAGCTCCAACAAGAGAGAATATGACCACATCACAAAATTCCATGTCCTTACCCTCACATCATCCATACATTTTTTTTAAATGTACAAGTGTTATCCAAGCCATGCAGGGCTATGGGCCAGGTGTTGGAAATGAGGTTAGAAAAATTCAGTGCTTGTCTTTGACTGTCACAGAATCCGTGAGCTTAAGAATTTAATGCTCCTGTACTGTAGACCACTGAGGTGCTTGGCTATCCACTTCATCAAGGTTAACACTGATCTAAGACTAAACAGGGTCAGTTATATAATCAGCTGTAGCCAGGTCCGTGGTACAAACCGCCCTGCTGTGGAACAGGGTCAGGCAAATCCAAGTGAGTGATCGTGGTTGGAGAGTCATTCGTTGGGGGCATAGTTTCTGTAGCCACATTTGAGATACCAGGGCTGTGTGTCGCTTCCCTGGTATCAAGGACAAGGACATCTCTGTGTGGTTGCAAGAAATTCTTAAGCGGGAGGATGAGCAGCCAAAGGCCATTGTGCGCATTGGTACCAATGACATAGGCAGAAAGAGGGATGAGATCCTGCGGACTGTGTACAAGGAGTAAGCAAAGAGGCTGAAAGGCAGGACCTAGAGGGTAATAATTTATGGGTTGCCACGAGTGCCACATGTTAGTGAGATAAGTCAGAGAAAGATAGGTGAGATGAATGCATGGTGAAGGAGCTGGTACTCGGGGCAGGCTTTCAGGTTCATGGGTAATTGCGACTGCTTCTTGGGCAAGGGGTGACCTGTGTAAGAGGGATGGGTTGCACCTAAACTGAACGGGAACAAACACCCTCACAGGAAGGTTTGTTAGTCCTACTTTGGAGGATTCTTACATGCACTTTGACTGTGCATCACTTTTCCTTTTGGCATTGTCCTTGAAAACTACCTGGAAGATTGAAAGATAATAAAATGTGAGGCTGGATGAACACAGCAGGCCAAGCAGCATCTCGGGAGCACAAAAGCTGACGTTTCGGGCCTAGACCCTTCATCAGAGAGGGGGATGGGGAGAGGGAACTGGATTCCAGTTCCCTCTCCCCATCCCCCTCTCTGATGAAGGGTCGAGGCCCGAAACGTCAGCTTTTGTGCTCCTGAGATGCTGCTTGGCCTGCTGTGTTCATCCAGCCTCACATTTTATTATCTTGGAATTCTCCAGCATCTGCAGTTCCCATTATCTCGGAAGATTGAAAGACTGGCAGGCAGCTGGGAACCAGAGCAGCAGGTCAGCAAGTAGATGAATTGATGGCAGGTACATGTTCGGACCAATAAATCAGAAAAGAATGGCAGTCAGACACAGGTACATGAACATGATGGCACGAACAAGCTGAAGTATGTTTATTTCACTGCCAGGAGTATTACAGGTAAGGCAGATGAGCTTAGAGCCTGGGTCAGTACATGGGACTCTGATGTTGAGGTTATTACAGGGGCTTGGTTGAGACAGACAAAGGACTGGCTGCTCAATGTTCCAGGGTTTCATTGCTTCAGACAAGATTGAGGGGAAGGTAAAAGAAGGAGGTGCACTCCTAACCTGTGGGAAATGTTACATCTGCACCCAGAAAGGACATTCTGGAGGGCTTGCCCACTGAGGCAATATAGGTAGCATTCAAAAATAAGATAGACACAATCACTCTGATCAGATTAAACTAATAGCCTGCTCCCCTGTTGCCACTGACACACTGAGGAACAAATATGTAGGCAGCTTGTGAAACGATGCACTAACTCAGAGTTGTCACAGTCAGTGAATTTCACCTCCACGGTATTGACTGGGACCCCCTTACAACAAGAGTTTAAATGAGGCTGAATTTGTTAAGTCTATCCAAGAGAGTTTCTTGACACAGTATATGGATAGAAGATGGGCCATACTGGACTTTGTCCTGGTCAGGTAACTGGTGAGAAGGGTGGGAAAGCATGTTGGAAATAGTGATCACAACTCCTTCAATTTTAAGATTGCTATGAAGAAGGATAAGTCAGGACCTTGGGGGAGAGTAAATTATATCAATTTTAGGTAGGAGCTGGGGAGTGTTAATTGGGAAGAGCTGTCACGTTTGCCATATGGGAATTGTTTAAAGGCCTGCTTATGAGTTTAGGATCAGGAAGGAGGAAGGACAAGGATGGCAAGGTAAAGACCCTTGGATAATTGGGGAGGTTGTGAAGTTAGTCAAAAGGGAAAAACAAAAATATGTCAGGTTTAGGAAGCTAAAATCGAACAGGGCCGACATAAAGAAAGCAGAAAAAGAAAGGGCGATGAAATGACCTTGGCAAGGAGGGTTGAAGGAAATCCCAAGGCATTCTGTACATACATCAAAAACAAGAGGATAAATAGGGAGAAAGTAGGACTATTAAGGATAAAGGAGGGAACATGTGTTTAGAAGCAGAGGATGTGGGCAAGATCCAAAATGAGTACTGTGCATCACTATTCACTCAGGCGAAGGGTGTGGAGGATAGTGGGATTTGTGTGGAGCATGCTCATATGACAACAGCATTTTGAGATCAAGAAAGAGCATTAAGGTGGATAAGTCCTCAGGACCCAATGGTATCTACTCAAGGATTTTGAGCGAGGTGAGAGAGGAGATTGTCGGGGCATTCAGCAATATCTTTGTATCCTTGGTAGCCACTGGAGGGGTACTGGAGGACTAGCAAGTAGCTAAATGTTGTTCTTCTGTTCAAGAATGGAAATAGGGTCAATCCAGGAAACAATAGACTAGCGAGTCTCTCATCGTTCATTGGGAAGCTCTTGGAGAGAATTCTTAGGGATTGTATTTATCTGTAATAGGAACAGCATGGCCCAATTAGGGACAGTCAAGCATGGCTTTGTGCAGGCCAGGTCATGTCTTACTAACTTGATCGAATTTTTTGAGGAGGTAACTAATGTGATCATTGAAGGTAGAGTAGTGGATATTGTTGACATGGATGTTAGCAAGGCTTTCAACAAGGTGTCTCATGGTAGGATCATCCAGAAGATTAAGATCCATGGGGTCCGTGGTCACTTAGATGCTTGGATTCACAACTGGCTTGCCCAGAGAAGTCAGAGGGTGGTGGTGGAAAGGTGCTTTTCAGGCTGCAGATCCAGGACTATTCTGTTCTGCAGGGATCTGTACTGGGACCTCTGCTGTTGTGGTATATATAAAATGACTGAGGTGAAAATATAGATGGATGGGTTAGTAAGTTTGTAGACGATAGAGTGATTGGTAAGAGGGGTAGTTAGGGTAGAAAGTCTTAAAAGGATACAGAAGGATACAGATCCATTGCAGAAATGGCAAGTGAATTTTAATCCATTAAGTGTGAAGTGCTCCACTTTGGGAAATTAAATGTTAAGGATAAATATACAGTTAATGGCAGGACCCTGAACAGCATTTGTGTATACAGGGATCTCGGGATTCAGTTCATAGCTCCCCGAAAGTGGCCACACAAGTTGATAGAGTGGGAAAGAAGACGCATGGCATGCTTGCCTTCATTAGTTGGGGAATCGAGCACAAGGATCAGGATGTCATGTTCCAGCTTTAGAACACTTGGGTTAGGCCTTAAGCATTGCACTCTGAAGAATTGTATCCAATTCTGGTCATCATGTTACAGGAAGGGCGTGGAGGTTTTGAATAGGGTGCAAAAGAGGTTACCTGGATTTGAGGGCTTGAGCTAGAAAGGAGAGGCTGGAAAGACTCAGACTGTTTTCTCTGCAGTGGCAGAGGTTGAGGGAAAACTTGATAGAGGTTTACAAATTTATGACATGCATAGACAGATTCTGACTGTAACCCTTCTCCCAGATTTGAAATGTCTAAAAGTGGGGCATGTATTTAAGGTGAGAGGGGGTAAGTTCAAAGGAGATGTCAGAGACAATTCTTATATACAGAGAGTGGTAGGAGTCTGAAAAGCACTGCCAGGGTGGCTGTGGAAGCAGGTACAATAGGGCGTTTAAGACACTTTTATATAAGTACATGAATATACCAGGAATGTAGGGCAAATCGCTGTCAGCGGGACAGGGCTGCGGGGGCCAGTCCCGGTGAGCGGGTCAGGGCTGCGGGGGCCAGTCTCGGTGAGCGGGTCAGGGCTGCGGGGGCCAGTCCCGGTGAGCGGGTCAGGGCTGCGGGGGCCAGTCCCGCTGAGCGGGTCAGGGCTGCGGGGGCCAGTCCCGCTGAGCGGGTCAGGGCTGCGGGGGCCAGTCCCGGTGAGCGGGTCAGGGCTGCGGGGGCCAGTCCCGGTGAGCGGGTCAGGGCTGCGGGGGCCAGTCCCGCTGAGCGGGTCAGGGCTGCGGGGGCCAAGCCCGGTGAGCGGGTCAGGGCTGCGGGGGCCAGTCCCGGTGAGCGGGTAAGGGCTGCGGGGGCCAGTCCCGGTGATCGGGTCAGGGCTGCGGGGGCCAGTCCCGGTGAGCGGGTCAGGGCTGCGGGGGCCAGTCCCGGTGAGCGGGTCAGGGCTGCGGGGGCCAGTCCCGCTGAGCGGGTCAGGGCTGCGGGGGCCAGTCCCGGTGAGCGGGTCAGGGCTGCGGGGGCCAGTCCCGCTGAGCGGGTCAGGGCTGCGGGGGCCAGTCCCGGTGAGCGGGTCAGGGCTGCGGGGGCCAGTCCCGGTGAGCGGGTCAGGGCTGCGGGGGCCAGTCCCGCTGAGCGGGTCAGGGCTGCGGGGGCCAGTCCCGTTGAGAGGGTCAGGGCTGCGGGGGCCAGTCCCGGTGAGCGGGTGAGGGCTGCGGGGGCCAGTCCCGGTGAGCGGGTCAGGGCTGCGGGGGCCAGTCCCGGTGAGCGGGTCAGGGCTGCGGGGGCCAGTCCCGGTGAGCGGGTCAGGGCTGCGGGGGCCAGTCCCGGTGAGCGGGTCAGGGCTGCGGGGGCCAGTCCCGGTGAGCGGGTCAGGGCTGCGGGGGCCAGTCCCGGTGAGCGGGTCAGGGCTGCGGGGGCCAGTCCCGCTGAGCGGGTCAGGGCTGCGGGGGCCAGTCCCGGTGAGCGGGTCAGGGCTGCGGGGGCCAGTCCCGCTGAGCGGGTCAGGGCTGCGGGGGCCTGTCCCGCTGAGCGGGTCAGGGCTGCGGGGGCCAGTCCCGCTGAGCGGGTCAGGGCTGCGGGGGCCAGTCCCGCTGAGCGGGTCAGGGCTGCGGGGGCCAGTCCCGCTGAGCGGGTCAGGGCTGCGGGGGCCAGTCCCGGTGAGCGGGTCAGGGCTGCGGGGGCCAGTCTCGGTGAGCGGGTCAGGGCTGCGGGGGCCAGTCCCGCTGAGCGGGTCAGGGCTGCGGGGGCCAGTCCCGCTGAGCGGGTCAGGGCTGCGGGGGCCAGTCCCGCTGAGCGGGTCAGGGCTGCGGGGGCCAGTCCCGGTGAGCGGGTCAGGGCTGCGGAGGCCAGTCCCGGTGAGCGGGTCAGGGCTGCGGGGGCCAGTCAGGGTGAGCGGGTCAGGGCTGCGGTGGCCAGTCCCGCTGAGCGGGTCAGGGCTGCGGGGGCCAGTCCCGGTGAGCGGGTCAGGGCTGCGGGGGCCAGTCCCGGTGAGCGGGAGAGGGCTGCGGGGGCCAGTCCCGCTGAGCGGGTCAGGGATGCGGGGGCCAGTCCCGCTGAGCGGGTCAGGGATGCGGGGGCCAGTCCCGGTGAGCGGGTCAGGGCTGCGGGGGCCGGTCCCGGTGAGCGGGTCAGGGCTGCGGGGGCCGGTCCCGGTGAGCGGGTCAGGGCTGCGGTGGCCTGTCCCGGTGAGCGGGTCAGGGCTGCGGGGGCCGGTCCCGGTGAGCGGGACAGGGCTGCGGGGGCCGGTCCCGCTGAGCGGGTCAGGGATGCGGGGGCCGGTCCCGGTGAGCGGGTCAGGGATGCGGGGGCCGGTCCCGGTGAGCGGGTCAGGGCTGCGGGGGCCGGTCCCGGTGAGCGGGTCAGGGCCTCGGGGGCCAGTCCCGGTGAGCGGGTCAGGGCCGCGGGGGCCAGTCCCGGTGAGCGGGTCAGGGCTGCGGGGGCCAGTCCCGCTGAGCGGGTCAGGGCTGCGGGGGCCAGTCCCGCTGAGCGGGTCAGGGCTGCGGGGGCCAGTCCCGCTGAGCGGGTCAGGGCTGCGGGGGCCAGTCCCGGTAAGCGGGTCATGGCTGCGGGGGCCAGTCTCGCTGAGCGGGTCAGGGCTGCGGGGGCCAGTCCCGCTGAGCGGGTCAGGGCTGCGGGGGCCAGTCCCGCTGAGCGGGTCAGGGATGCGGGGGCCAGTCCCGCTGAGCGGGTCAGGGATGCGGGGGCCAGTCCCGGTGAGCGGGTCAGGGCTGCGGGGGCCAGTCCCGGTGAGCGGGTCAGGGCTGCGGGGGCCAGTCCCGGTGAGCGGGTCAGGGCTGCGGGGGCCAGTCCCGGTGAGCGGGTCAGGGCTGCGGTGGCCAGTCCCGCTGAGCGGGTCAGGGCTGCGGGGGCCAGTCCCGGTGAGCGGGTCAGGGCTGCGGGGGCCAGTCCCGGTGAGCGGGTCAGGGCTGCGGGGGCCAGTCCCGGTGAGCGGGTCAGGGCTGCGGGGGCCAGTCCCGATGAGCGGGTCAGGGCTGCGGGGGCCAGTCCGGCTGAGCGGGTCAGGGCTGCGGTGGCCAGTCCCGCTGAGCGGGTCAGGGCTGCGGGGGCCAGTCCCGGTGAGCGGGTCAGGGCTGCGGGGGCCAGTCCCGGTGAGCGGGTCAGGGCTGCGGGGGCCAGTCCCGGTGAGCGGGTCAGGGCTGCGGGGGCCAGTCCCGGTGAGCGGGTCAGGGCTGCGGGGGCCAGTCCCGCTGAGCGGGTCAGGGCTGCGGGGGCCAGTCCCGGTGAGCGGGTCAGGGCTGCGGTGGCCAGTCCCGGTGAGCGGGTCAGGGCTGCGGGGGCCAGTCCCGGTGAGCGGGACAGGGCTGCGGGGGCCAGTCCCGGTCAGCGGGTCAGGGCTGCGGGGGCCAGTCCCGGTGAGCGGGTCAGGGCTGCGGGGGCCAGTCCCGGTGAGCGGGTCAGGGCTGCGGGGGCCAGTCCCGCTGAGCGGGTCAGGGCTGCGGGGGCCAGTCCCGCTGAGCGGGTCAGGGCTGCGGAGGCCAGTCCCGCTGAGCGGGTCAGGGCTGCGGGGGCCAGTCCCGCTGAGCGGGTCAGGGCTGCGGGGGCCAGTCCCGCTGAGCGGGTCAGGGCTGCGGGGGCCAGTCCCGCTGAGCGGGTCAGGGCTGCGGGGGCCAGTCCCGGTGAGCGGGTCAGGGCTGCGGGGGCCAGTCCCGGTGAGCGGGTCAGGGCTGCGGGGGCCAGTCTCGGTGAGCGGGTCATGGCTGCGGGGGCCAGTCCCGCTGAGCGCGTCAGGGCTGCGGGGGCCAGTCCCGCTGAGCGGGTCAGGGCTGCGGGGGCCAGTCCCGGTGAGCGGGTCAGGGCTGCGGGGGACAGTCCCGGTGAGCGGGTCAGGGCTGCGGGGGCCAGTCCCGGTGAGCGGGTCAGGGCTGCGGGGGCCAGTCCCGCTGAGCGGGTCAGGGCTGCGGGGGCCAGTCCCGCTGAGCGGGTCAGGGCTGCGGGGGCCAGTCCCGCTGAGCGGGTCAGGGCTGCGGGGGCCAGTCCCGCTGAGCGGGTCAGGGCTGCGGGGGCCAGTCCCGGTGAGCGGGTCAGGGCTGCGGGGGCCAGTCCCGGTGAGCGGGTCATGGCTGCGGGGGCCAGTCTCGCTGAGCGGGTCAGGGCTGCGGGGGCCAGTCCCGCTGAGCGGGTCAGGGCTGCGGGGGCCAGTCCCGCTGAGCGGGTCAGGGCTGCGGGGGCCAGTCCCGCTGAGCGGGTCAGGGATGAGGGGGCCAGTCCCGCTGAGCGGGTCAGGGATGCGGGGGCCAGTCCCGGTGAGCGGGTCAGGGCTGCGGGGGCCAGTCCCGGTGAGCGGGTCAGGGCTGCGGGGGCCAGTCCCGGTGAGCGGGTCAGGGCTGCGGGGGCCAGTCCCGGTGAGCGGGTCAGGGCTGCGGTGGCCAGTCCCGCTGAGCGGGTCAGGGCTGCGGGGGCCAGTCCCGGTGAGCGGGTCAGGGCTGCGGGGGCCAGTCCCGGTGAGCGTGTCAGGGCTGCGGGGGCCAGTCCCGGTGAGCGGGTCAGGGCTGCGGGGGCCAGTCCCGCTGAGCGGGTCAGGGCTGCGGGGGCCAGTCCCGCTGAGCGGGTCAGGGCTGCGGTGGCCAGTCCCGCTGAGCGGGTCAGGGCTGCGGGGGCCAGTCCCGGTGAGCGGGTCAGGGCTGCGGGGGCCAGTCCCGGTGAGCGGGTCAGGGCTGCGGGGGCCAGTCTCGGTGAGCGGGTCAGGGCTGCGGGGGCCAGTCCCGCTGAGCGGGTCAGGGCTGCGGGGGCCAGTCCCGCTGAGCGGGTCAGGGCTGCGGGGGCCAGTCCCGCTGAGCGGGTCAGGGCTGCGGGGGCCAGTCCCGCTGAGCGGGTCAGGGATGCGGGGGCCAGTCCCGCTGAGCGGGTCAGGGATGCGGGGGCCAGTCCCGCTGAGCGGGTCAGGGATGCGGGGGCCAGTCCCGCTGAGCGGGTCAGGGATGCGGGGGCCAGTCCCGGTGAGCGGGTCAGGGCTGCGGGGGCCAGTCCCGGTGAGCGGGTCAGGGCTGCGGGGGCCAGTCCCGGTGAGCGGGTCAGGGCTGCGGAGGCCAGTCCCGGTGAGCGGGTCAGGGCTGCGGGGGCCAGTCCCGGTGAGCGGGTCAGGGCTGCGGTGGCCAGTGCCGGTGAGCGGGTCAGGGCTGCGGGGGCCAGTCCCGGTGAGCGGGACAGGGCTGCGGGTGCCAGTCCCGGTGAGCGGGTCAGGGCTGCGGGGGCCAGTCCCGGTGAGCGGGTCAGGGCTGCGGGGGCCAGTCCCGCTGAGCGGGTCAGGGCTGCGGGGGCCAGTCCCGGTGAGCGGGTCAGGGCTGCGGGGGCCAGTCCCGGTGAGCGGGTCAGGGCTGCGGGGGCCAGTCCCGCTGAGCGGGTCAGGGCTGCGGGGGCCAGTCCCGCTGAGCGGGTCAGGGCTGCGGGGGCCAGTCCCGCTGAGCGGGTCAGGGCTGCGGGGGCCAGTCCCGCTGAGCGGGTCAGGGCTGCGGGGGCCAGTCCCGGTGAGCGGGTCATGGCTGCGGGGGCCAGTCTCGCTGAGCGCGTCAGGGCTGCGGGGGCCAGTCCCGCTGAGCGGGTCAGGGCTGCGGGGGCCAGTCCCGCTGAGCGGGTCAGGGATGCGGGGGCCAGTCCCGCTGAGCGGGTCAGGGATGCGGGGGCCAGTCCCGGTGAGCGGGTCAGGGCTGCGGGGGCCAGTCCCGGTGAGCGGGTCAGGGCTGCGGGGGCCAGTCCCGGTGAGCGGGTCAGGGCTGCGGTGGCCAGTCCCGCTCAGCGGGTCAGGGCTGCGGGGGCCAGTCCCGGTGAGCGGGTCAGGGCTGCGGGGGCCAGTCCCGGTGAGCGGGTCAGGGCTGCGGGGGCCAGTCCCGGTGAGCGGGTCAGGGCTGCGGGGGCCAGTCCCGCTGAGCGGGTCAGGGCTGCGGGGGCCAGTCCCGCTGAGCGGGTCAGGGCTGCGGGGGCCAGTCCCGCTGAGCGGGTCAGGGCTGCGGGGGGCAGTCCCGCTGAGCGGGTCAGGGATGCGGGGGCCAGTCTCGGTGAGCGGGTCAGGGCTGCGGGGGCCAGTCCCGCTGAGCGGGTCAGGGATGCGGGGGCCAGTCCCGCTGAGCGGGTCAGGGCTGCGGGGGCCTGTCCCGCTGAGCGGGTCAGGGCTGCGGGGGCCAGTCCCGCTGAGCGGGTCAGGGCTGCGGGGGCCAGTCCCGCTGAGTGGGTCAGGGCTGCGGGGGCCAGTCCCGCCCAGCGGGTCAGGGATGCGGGGGACGGTCCCGCTGAGCGGGTCAGGGAGGCGGGGGCCAGTCCCGGTGAGCGGGTCAGGGCTGCGGGGGCCAGTCCCGGTGAGCGGGTCAGGGCTGCGGGGGCCAGTCCCGCTGAGCGGGTCAGGGCTGCGGGGGCCAGTCCCGGTGAGCGGGTCAGGGCTGCGGAGGCCAGTCCCGGTGAGCGGGTCAGGGCTGCGGGGGCCAGTCCCGCTGAGCGGGTCAGGGATGCGGGGGCCAGTCCCGCTGAGCGGGTCAGGGATGCGGGGGCCAGTCCCGGTGAGCGGGTCAGGGCTGCGGGGGCCGGTCCCGGTGAGCGGGTCAGGGCTGCGGGGGCCGGTCCCGGTGAGCGGGTCAGGGCTGCGGTGGCCTGTCCCGGTGAGCGGGTCAGGGCTGCGGGGGCCGGTCCCGGTGAGCGGGACAGGGCTGCGGGGGCCGGTCCCGCTGAGCGGGTCAGGGATGCGGGGGCCGGTCCCGGTGAGCGGGTCAGGGATGCGGGGGCCGGTCCCGGTGAGCGGGTCAGGGCTGCGGGGGCCAGTCCCGGTGAGCGGGTCAGGGCCTCGGGGGCCAGTCCCGGTGAGCGGGTCAGGGCCGCGGGGGCCAGTCCCGGTGAGCGGGTCAGGGCTGCGGGGGCCAGTCCCGCTGAGCGGGTCAGGGCTGCGGGGGCCAGTCCCGCTGAGCAGGTCAGGGCTGCGGGGGCCAGTCCCGCTGAGCGGGTCAGGGCTGCGGGGGCCAGTCCCGGTAAGCGGGTCATGGCTGCGGGGGCCAGTCTCGCTGAGCGGGTCAGGGCTGCGGGGGCCAGTCCCGCTGAGCGGGTCAGGGCTGCGGGGGCCAGTCCCGCTGAGCGGGTCAGGGATGCGGGGGCCAGTCCCGCTGAGCGGGTCAGGGATGCGGGGGCCAGTCCCGGTGAGCGGGTCAGGGCTGCGGGGGCCAGTCCCGCTGAGCGGGTCAGGGCTGCGGGGGCCAGTCCCGGTGAGCGGGTCAGGGCTGCGGGGGCCAGTCCCGGTGAGCGGGTCAGGGCTGCGGTGGCCAGTCCCGCTGAGCGGGTCAGGGCTGCGGGGGCCAGTCCCGGTGAGCGGGTCAGGGCTGCGGGGGCCAGTCCCGGTGAGCGGGTCAGGGCTGCGGGGGCCAGTCCCGGTGAGCGGGTCAGGGCTGCGGGGGCCAGTCCCAATGAGCGGGTCAGGGCTGCGGGGGCCAGTCCGGCTGAGCGGGTCAGGGCTGCGGTGGCCAGTCCCGCTGAGCGGGTCAGGGCTGCGGGGGCCAGTCCCGGTGAGCGGGTCAGGGCTGCGGGGGCCAGTCCCGGTGAGCGGGTCAGGGCTGCGGGGGCCAGTCCCGGTGAGCGGGTCAGGGCTGCGGGGGCCAGTCCCGGTGAGCGGGTCAGGGCTGCGGGGGCCAGTCCCGCTGAGCGGGTCAGGGCTGCGGCGGCCAGTCCCGGTGAGCGGGTCAGGGCTGCGGTGGCCAGTCCCGGTGAGCGGGTCAGGGCTGCGGGGGCCAGTCCCGGTGAGCGGGACAGGGCTGCGGGGGCCAGTCCCGGTGAGCGGGTCAGGGCTGCGGGGGCCAGTCCCGGTGAGCGGTTCAGGGCTGCGGGGGCCAGTCCCGGTGAGCGGGTCAGGGCTGCGGGGGCCAGTCCCGCTGAGCGGGTCAGGGCTGCGGGGGCCAGTCCCGCTGAGCGGGTCAGGGCTGCGGAGGCCAGTCCCGCTGAGCGGGTCAGGGCTGCGGGGGCCAGTCCCGCTGAGCGGGTCAGGGCTGCGGGGGCCAGTCCCGCTGAGCGGGTCAGGGCTGCGGGGGCCAGTCCCGCTGAGCGGGTCAGGGCTGCGGGGGCCAGTCCCGGTGAGCGGGTCAGGGCTGCGGGGGCCAGTCCCGGTGAGCGGGTCAGGGCTGCGGGGGCCAGTCTCGGTGAGCGGGTCATGGCTGCGGGGGCCAGTCCCGCTGAGCGCGTCAGGGCTGCGGGGGCCAGTCCCGCTGAGCGGGTCAGGGCTGCGGGGGCCAGTCCCGGTGAGCGGGTCAGGGCTGCGGGGGCCAGTCCCGGTGAGCGGGTCAGGGCTGCGGGGGCCAGTCCCGGTGAGCGGGTCAGGGCTGCGGGGGCCAGTCCCGCTGAGCGGGTCAGGGCTGCGGGGGCCAGTCCCGCTGAGCGGGTCAGGGCTGCGGGGGCCAGTCCCGCTGAGCGGGTCAGGGCTGCGGGGGCCAGTCCCGCTGAGCGGGTCAGGGCTGCGGGGGCCAGTCCCGGTGAGCGGGTCAGGGCTGCGGGGGCCAGTCCCGGTGAGCGGGTCATGGCTGCGGGGGCCAGTCTCGCTGAGCGGGTCAGGGCTGCGGGGGCCAGTCCCGCTGAGCGGGTCAGGGCTGCGGGGGCCAGTCCCGCTGAGCGGGTCAGGGCTGCGGGGGCCAGTCCCGCTGAGCGGGTCAGGGATGAGGGGGCCAGTCACGCTGAGCGGGTCAGGGATGCGGGGGCCAGTCCCGGTGAGCGGGTCAGGGCTGCGGGGGCCAGTCCCGGTGAGCGGGTCAGGGCTGCGGGGGCCAGTCCCGGTGAGCGGGTCAGGGCTGCGGGGGCCAGTCCCGGTGAGCGGGACAGGGCTGCGGTGGCCAGTCCCGCTGAGCGGGTCAGGGCTGCGGGGGCCAGTCCCGGTGAGCGGGTCAGGGCTGCGGGGGCCAGTCCCGGTGAGCGTGTCAGGGCTGCCGGGGCCAGTCCCGGTGAGCGGGTCAGGGCTGCGGGGGCCAGTCCCGCTGAGCGGGTCAGGGCTGCGGGGGCCAGTCCCGCTGAGCGGGTCAGGGCTGCGGTGGCCAGTCCCGCTGAGCGGGTCAGGGCTGCGGGGGCCAGTCCCGGTGAGCGGGTCAGGGCTGCGGGGGCCAGTCCCGGTGAGCGGGTCAGGGCTGCGGGGGCCAGTCCCGGTGAGCGGGTCAGGGCTGCGGGGGCCAGTCCCGCTGAGCGGGTCAGGGCTGCGGGGGCCAGTCCCGCTGAGCGGGTCAGGGCTGCGGGGGCCAGTCCCGCTGAGCGGGTCAGGGCTGCGGGGGCCAGTCCCGCTGAGCGGGTCAGGGCTGCGGGGGCCAGTCCCGGTGAGCGGGTCAGGGCTGCGGGGGCCAGTCTCGGTGAGCGGGTCAGGGCTGCGGGGGCCAGTCCCGCTGAGCGGGTCAGGGATGCGGGGGCCAGTCCCGCTGAGCGGGTCAGGGCTGCGGGGGCCTGTCCCGCTGAGCGGGTCAGGGCTGCGGGGGCCAGTCCCGCTGAGCGGGTCAGGGCTGCGGGGGCCAGTCCCGCTGAGCGGGTCAGGGCTGCGGGGGCCAGTCCCGCTGAGCGGGTCAGGGATGCGGGGGCCAGTCCCGCTGAGCGGGTCAGGGATGCGGGGGCCAGTCCCGCTGAGCGGGTCAGGGATGCGGGGGCCAGTCCCGCTGAGCGGGTCAGGGATGCGGGGGCCAGTCCCGGTGAGCGGGTCAGGGCTGCGGGGGCCAGTCCCGGTGTGCGGGTCAGGGCTGCGGGGGCCAGTCCCGGTGAGCGGGTCAGGGCTGCGGAGGCCAGTCCCGGTGAGCGGGTCAGGGCTGCGGGGGCCAGTCCCGGTGAGCGGGTCAGGGCTGCGGTGGCCAGTGCCGGTGAGCGGGTCAGGGCTGCGGGGGCCAGTCCCGGTGAGCGGGACAGGGCTGCGGGTGCCAGTCCCGGTGAGCGGGTCAGGGCTGCGGGGGCCAGTCCCGGTGAGCGGGTCAGGGCTGCGGGGGCCAGTCCCGCTGAGCGGGTCAGGGCTGCGGGGGCAAGTCCCGGTGAGCGGGTCAGGGCTGCGGGGGCCAGTCCCGGTGAGCGGGTCAGGGCTGCGGGGGCCAGTCCCGCTGAGCGGGTCAGGGCTGCCGGGGCCAGTCCCGCTGAGCGGGTCAGGGCTGCGGGGGCCAGTCCCGCTGAGCGGGTCAGGGCTGCGGGGGCCAGTCCCGCTGAGCGGGTCAGGGCTGCGGGGGCCAGTCCCGGTGAGCGGGTCATGGCTGCGGGGGCCAGTCTCGCTGAGCGCGTCAGGGCTGCGGGGGCCAGTCCCGCTGAGCGGGTCAGGGCTGCGGGGGCCAGTCCCGCTGAGCGGGTCAGGGATGCGGGGGCCAGTCCCGCTGAGCGGGTCAGGGATGCGGGGGCCAGTCCCGGTGAGCGGGTCAGGGCTGCGGGGGCCAGTCCCGGTGAGCGGGTCAGGGCTGCGGGGGCCAGTCCCGGTGAGCGGGTCAGGGCTGCGGGGGCCAGTCCCGGTGAGCGGGTCAGGGCTGCGGGGGCCAGTCCCGCTGAGCGGGTCAGGGCTGCGGGGGCCAGTCCCGGTGAGCGGGTCAGGGCTGCGGGGGCCAGTCCCGGTGAGCGGGTCAGGGCTGCGGGGGCCAGTCCCGCTGAGCGGGTCAGGGCTGCCGGGGCCAGTCCCGCTGAGCGGGTCAGGGCTGCGGGGGCCAGTCCCGCTGAGCGGGTCAGGGCTGCGGGGGCCAGTCCCGCTGAGCGGGTCAGGGCTGCGGGGGCCAGTCCCGGTGAGCGGGTCATGGCTGCGGGGGCCAGTCTCGCTGAGCGGGTCAGGGCTGCGGGGGCCAGTCCCGGTGAGCGGGTCAGGGCTGCGGGGGCCAGTCCCGCTGAGCGGGTCAGGGCTGCGGGGGCCAAGCCCGGTGAGCGGGTCAGGGCTGCGGGGGCCAGTCCCGGTGAGCGGGTAAGGGCTGCGGGGGCCAGTCCCGGTGATCGGGTCAGGGCTGCGGGGGCCAGTCCCGGTGAGCGGGTCAGGGCTGCGGGGGCCAGTCCCGGTGAGCGGGTCAGGGCTGCGGGGGCCAGTCCCGCTGAGCGGGTCAGGGCTGCGGGGGCCAGTCCCGGTGAGCGGGTCAGGGCTGCGGGGGCCAGTCCCGCTGAGCGGGTCAGGGCTGCGGGGGCCAGTCCCGGTGAGCGGGTCAGGGCTGCGGGGGCCAGTCCCGGTGAGCGGGTCAGGGCTGCGGGGGCCAGTCCCGCTGAGCGGGTCAGGGCTGCGGGGGCCAGTCCCGTTGAGAGGGTCAGGGCTGCGGGGGCCAGTCCCGGTGAGCGGGTGAGGGCTGCGGGGGCCAGTCCCGGTGAGCGGGTCAGGGCTGCGGGGGCCAGTCCCGGTGAGCGGGTCAGGGCTGCGGGGGCCAGTCCCGGTGAGCGGGTCAGGGCTGCGGGGGCCAGTCCCGGTGAGCGTGTCAGGGCTGCGGGGGCCAGTCCCGGTGAGCGGGTCAGGGCTGCGGGGGCCAGTCCCGGTGAGCGGGTCAGGGCTGCGGGGGCCAGTCCCGCTGAGCGGGTCAGGGCTGCGGGGGCCAGTCCCGGTGAGCGGGTCAGGGCTGCGGGGGCCAGTCCCGCTGAGCGGGTCAGGGCTGCGGGGGCCTGTCCCGCTGAGCGGGTCAGGGCTGCGGGGGCCAGTCCCGCTGAGCGGGTCAGGGCTGCGGGGGCCAGTCCCGCTGAGCGGGTCAGGGCTGCGGGGGCCAGTCCCGCTGAGCGGGTCAGGGCTGCGGGGGCCAGTCCCGGTGAGCGGGTCAGGGCTGCGGGGGCCAGTCTCGGTGAGCGGGTCAGGGCTGCGGGGGCCAGTCCCGCTGAGCGGGTCAGGGCTGCGGGGGCCAGTCCCGCTGAGCGGGTCAGGGCTGCGGGGGCCAGTCCCGCTGAGCGGGTCAGGGCTGCGGGGGCCAGTCCCGGTGAGCGGGTCAGGGCTGCGGAGGCCAGTCCCGGTGAGCGGGTCAGGGCTGCGGGGGCCAGTCAGGGTGAGCGGGTCAGGGCTGCGGTGGCCAGTCCCGCTGAGCGGGTCAGGGCTGCGGGGGCCAGTCCCGGTGAGCGGGTCAGGGCTGCGGGGGCCAGTCCCGGTGAGCGGGAGAGGGCTGCGGGGGCCAGTCCCGCTGAGCGGGTCAGGGATGCGGGGGCCAGTCCCGCTGAGCGGGTCAGGGATGCGGGGGCCAGTCCCGGTGAGCGGGTCAGGGCTGCGGGGGCCGGTCCCGGTGAGCGGGTCAGGGCTGCGGGGGCCGGTCCCGGTGAGCGGGTCAGGGCTGCGGTGGCCTGTCCCGGTGAGCGGGTCAGGGCTGCGGGGGCCGGTCCCGGTGAGCGGGACAGGGCTGCGGGGGCCGGTCCCGCTGAGCGGGTCAGGGATGCGGGGGCCGGTCCCGGTGAGCGGGTCAGGGATGCGGGGGCCGGTCCCGGTGAGCGGGTCAGGGCTGCGGGGGCCGGTCCCGGTGAGCGGGTCAGGGCCTCGGGGGCCAGTCCCGGTGAGCGGGTCAGGGCCGCGGGGGCCAGTCCCGGTGAGCGGGTCAGGGCTGCGGGGGCCAGTCCCGCTGAGCGGGTCAGGGCTGCGGGGGCCAGTCCCGCTGAGCGGGTCAGGGCTGCGGGGGCCAGTCCCGCTGAGCGGGTCAGGGCTGCGGGGGCCAGTCCCGGTAAGCGGGTCATGGCTGCGGGGGCCAGTCTCGCTGAGCGGGTCAGGGCTGCGGGGGCCAGTCCCGCTGAGCGGGTCAGGGCTGCGGGGGCCAGTCCCGCTGAGCGGGTCAGGGATGCGGGGGCCAGTCCCGCTGAGCGGGTCAGGGATGCGGGGGCCAGTCCCGGTGAGCGGGTCAGGGCTGCGGGGGCCAGTCCCGGTGAGCGGGTCAGGGCTGCGGGGGCCAGTCCCGGTGAGCGGGTCAGGGCTGCGGGGGCCAGTCCCGGTGAGCGGGTCAGGGCTGCGGTGGCCAGTCCCGCTGAGCGGGTCAGGGCTGCGGGGGCCAGTCCCGGTGAGCGGGTCAGGGCTGCGGGGGCCAGTCCCGGTGAGCGGGTCAGGGCTGCGGGGGCCAGTCCCGGTGAGCGGGTCAGGGCTGCGGGGGCCAGTCCCGATGAGCGGGTCAGGGCTGCGGGGGCCAGTCCGGCTGAGCGGGTCAGGGCTGCGGTGGCCAGTCCCGCTGAGCGGGTCAGGGCTGCGGGGGCCAGTCCCGGTGAGCGGGTCAGGGCTGCGGGGGCCAGTCCCGGTGAGCGGGTCAGGGCTGCGGGGGCCAGTCCCGGTGAGCGGGTCAGGGCTGCGGGGGCCAGTCCCGGTGAGCGGGTCAGGGCTGCGGGGGCCAGTCCCGCTGAGCGGGTCAGGGCTGCGGGGGCCAGTCCCGGTGAGCGGGTCAGGGCTGCGGTGGCCAGTCCCGGTGAGCGGGTCAGGGCTGCGGGGGCCAGTCCCGGTGAGCGGGACAGGGCTGCGGGGGCCAGTCCCGGTCAGCGGGTCAGGGCTGCGGGGGCCAGTCCCGGTGAGCGGGTCAGGGCTGCGGGGGCCAGTCCCGGTGAGCGGGTCAGGGCTGCGGGGGCCAGTCCCGCTGAGCGGGTCAGGGCTGCGGGGGCCAGTCCCGCTGAGCGGGTCAGGGCTGCGGAGGCCAGTCCCGCTGAGCGGGTCAGGGCTGCGGGGGCCAGTCCCGCTGAGCGGGTCAGGGCTGCGGGGGCCAGTCCCGCTGAGCGGGTCAGGGCTGCGGGGGCCAGTCCCGCTGAGCGGGTCAGGGCTGCGGGGGCCAGTCCCGGTGAGCGGGTCAGGGCTGCGGGGGCCAGTCCCGGTGAGCGGGTCAGGGCTGCGGGGGCCAGTCTCGGTGAGCGGGTCATGGCTGCGGGGGCCAGTCCCGCTGAGCGCGTCAGGGCTGCGGGGGCCAGTCCCGCTGAGCGGGTCAGGGCTGCGGGGGCCAGTCCCGGTGAGCGGGTCAGGGCTGCGGGGGCCAGTCCCGGTGAGCGGGTCAGGGCTGCGGGGGCCAGTCCCGGTGAGCGGGTCAGGGCTGCGGGGGCCAGTCCCGCTGAGCGGGTCAGGGCTGCGGGGGCCAGTCCCGCTGAGTGGGTCAGGGCTGCGGGGGCCAGTCCCGCTGAGCGGGTCAGGGCTGCGGGGGCCAGTCCCGCTGAGCGGGTCAGGGCTGCGGGGGCCAGTCCCGGTGAGCGGGTCAGGGCTGCGGGGGCCAGTCCCGGTGAGCGGGTCATGGCTGCGGGGGCCAGTCTCGCTGAGCGGGTCAGGGCTGCGGGGGCCAGTCCCGCTGAGCGGGTCAGGGCTGCGGGGGCCAGTCCCGCTGAGCGGGTCAGGGCTGCGGGGGCCAGTCCCGCTGAGCGGGTCAGGGATGAGGGGGCCAGTCCCGCTGAGCGGGTCAGGGATGCGGGGGCCAGTCCCGGTGAGCGGGTCAGGGCTGCGGGGGCCAGTCCCGGTGAGCGGGTCAGGGCTGCGGGGGCCAGTCCCGGTGAGCGGGTCAGGGCTGCGGGGGCCAGTCCCGGTGAGCGGGTCAGGGCTGCGGTGGCCAGTCCCGCTGAGCGGGTCAGGGCTGCGCGGGCCAGTCCCGGTGAGCGGGTCAGGGCTGCGGGGGCCAGTCCCGGTGAGCGTGTCAGGGCTGCGGGGGCCAGTCCCGGTGAGCGGGTCAGGGCTGCGGGGGCCAGTCCCGCTGAGCGGGTCAGGGCTGCGGGGGCCAGTCCCGCTGAGCGGGTCAGGGCTGCGGTGGCCAGTCCCGCTGAGCGGGTCAGGGCTGCGGGGGCCAGTCCCGGTGAGCGGGTCAGGGCTGCGGGGGCCAGTCCCGGTGAGCGGGTCAGGGCTGCGGGGGCCAGTCTCGGTGAGCGGGTCAGGGCTGCGGGGGCCAGTCCCGCTGAGCGGGTCAGGGCTGCGGGGGCCAGTCCCGCTGAGCGGGTCAGGGCTGCGGGGGCCAGTCCCGCTGAGCGGGTCAGGGCTGCGGGGGCCAGTCCCGCTGAGCGGGTCAGGGATGCGGGGGCCAGTCCCGCTGAGCGGGTCAGGGATGCGGGGGCCAGTCCCGCTGAGCGGGTCAGGGATGCGGGGGCCAGTCCCGCTGAGCGGGTCAGGGATGCGGGGGCCAGTCCCGGTGAGCGGGTCAGGGCTGCGGGGGCCAGTCCCGGTGAGCGGGTCAGGGCTGCGGGGGCCAGTCCCGGTGAGCGGGTCAGGGCTGCGGAGGCCAGTCCCGGTGAGCGGGTCAGGGCTGCGGGGGCCAGTCCCGGTGAGCGGGTCAGGGCTGCGGTGGCCAGTGCCGGTGAGCGGGTCAGGGCTGCGGGGGCCAGTCCCGGTGAGCGGGACAGGGCTGCGGGTGCCAGTCCCGGTGAGCGGGTCAGGGCTGCTGGGGCCAGTCCCGGTGAGCGGGTCAGGGCTGCGGGGGCCAGTCCCGCTGAGCGGGTCAGGGCTGCGGGGGCCAGTCCCGGTGAGCGGGTCAGGGCTGCGGGGGCCAGTCCCGGTGAGCGGGTCAGGGCTGCGGGGGGCCAGTCCCGCTGAGCGGGTCAGGGCTGCGGGGGCCAGTCCCGCTGAGCGGGTCAGGGCTGCGGGGGCCAGTCCCGCTGAGCGGGTCAGGGCTGCGGGGGCCAGTCCCGCTGAGCGGGTCAGGGCTGCGGGGGCCAGTCCCGGTGAGCGGGTCATGGCTGCGGGGGCCAGTCTCGCTGAGCGCGTCAGGGCTGCGGGGGCCAGTCCCGCTGAGCGGGTCAGGGCTGCGGGGGCCAGTCCCGCTGAGCGGGTCAGGGATGCGGGGGCCAGTCCCGCTGAGCGGGTCAGGGATGCGGGGGCCAGTCCCGGTGAGCGGGTCAGGGCTGCGGGGGCCAGTCCCGGTGAGCGGGTCAGGGCTGCGGGGGCCAGTCCCGGTGAGCGGGTCAGGGCTGCGGGGGCCAGTCCCGGTGAGCGGGTCAGGGCTGCGGTGGCCAGTCCCGCTCAGCGGGTCAGGGCTGCGGGGGCCAGTCCCGGTGAGCGGGTCAGGGCTGCGGGGGCCAGTCCCGGTGAGCGGGTCAGGGCTGCGGGGGCCAGTCCCGGTGAGCGGGTCAGGGCTGCGGGGGCCAGTCCCGCTGAGCGGGTCAGGGCTGCGGGGGCCAGTCCCGCTGAGCGGGTCAGGGCTGCGGGGGCCAGTCCCGCTGAGCGGGTCAGGGCTGCGGGGGGCAGTCCCGCTGAGCGGGTCAGGGATGCGGGGGCCAGTCTCGGTGAGCGGGTCAGGGCTGCGGGGGCCAGTCCCGCTGAGCGGGTCAGGGATGCGGGGGCCAGTCCCGCTGAGCGGGTCAGGGCTGCGGGGGCCTGTCCCGCTGAGCGGGTCAGGGCTGCGGGGGGCCAGTCCCGCTGAGCGGGTCAGGGCTGCGGGGGCCAGTCCCGCTGAGTGGGTCAGGGCTGCGGGGGCCAGTCCCGCCCAGCGGGTCAGGGATGCGGGGGACGGTCCCGCTGAGCGGGTCAGGGAGGCGGGGGCCAGTCCCGGTGAGCGGGTCAGGGCTGCGGGGGCCAGTCCCGGTGAGCGGGTCAGGGCTGCGGGGGCCAGTCCCGCTGAGCGGGTCAGGGCTGCGGGGGCCGGTCCCGGTGAGCGGGTCAGGGCTGCGGGGGCCGGTCCCGGTGAGCGGGTCAGGGCTGCGGTGGCCTGTCCCGGTGAGCGGGTCATGGCTGCGGGGGCCAGTCTCGCTGAGCGGGTCAGGGCTGCGGGGGCCAGTCCCGCTGAGCGGGTCAGGGCTGCGGGGGCCAGTCCCGCTGAGCGGGTCAGGGATGCGGGGGCCAGTCCCGCTGAGCGGGTCAGGGATGCGGGGGCCAGTCCCGGTGAGCGGGTCAGGGCTGCGGGGGCCAGTCCCGCTGAGCGGGTCAGGGCTGCGGGGGCCAGTCCCGGTGAGCGGGTCAGGGCTGCGGGGGCCAGTCCCGGTGAGCGGGTCAGGGCTGCGGTGGCCAGTCCCGCTGAGCGGGTCAGGGCTGCGGGGGCCAGTCCCGGTGAGCGGGTCAGGGCTGCGGGGGCCAGTCCCGGTGAGCGGGTCAGGGCTGCGGGGGCCAGTCCCGGTGAGCGGGTCAGGGCTGCGGGGGCCAGTCCCAATGAGCGGGTCAGGGCTGCGGGGGCCAGTCCGGCTGAGCGGGTCAGGGCTGCGGTGGCCAGTCCCGCTGAGCGGGTCAGGGCTGCGGGGGCCAGTCCCGGTGAGCGGGTCAGGGCTGCGGGGGCCAGTCCCGGTGAGCGGGTCAGGGCTGCGGGGGCCAGTCCCGGTGAGCGGGTCAGGGCTGCGGGGGCCAGTCCCGGTGAGCGGGTCAGGGCTGCGGGGGCCAGTCCCGCTGAGCGGGTCAGGGCTGCGGGGGCCAGTCCCGGTGAGCGGGTCAGGGCTGCGGTGGCCAGTCCCGGTGAGCGGGTCAGGGCTGCGGGGGCCAGTCCCGGTGAGCGGGACAGGGCTGCGGGGGCCAGTCCCGGTGAGCGGGTCAGGGCTGCGGGGGCCAGTCCCGGTGAGCGGTTCAGGGCTGCGGGGGCCAGTCCCGGTGAGCGGGTCAGGGCTGCGGGGGCCAGTCCCGCTGAGCGGGTCAGGGCTGCGGGGGCCAGTCCCGCTGAGCGGGTCAGGGCTGCGGAGGCCAGTCCCGCTGAGCGGGTCAGGGCTGCGGGGGCCAGTCCCGCTGAGCGGGTCAGGGCTGCGGGGGCCAGTCCCGCTGAGCGGGTCAGGGCTGCGGGGGCCAGTCCCGCTGAGCGGGTCAGGGCTGCGGGGGGCCAGTCCCGGTGAGCGGGTCAGGGCTGCGGGGGCCAGTCCCGGTGAGCGGGTCA
This sequence comes from Stegostoma tigrinum, assembly GCF_030684315.1. Lineage (NCBI taxonomy): Eukaryota > Metazoa > Chordata > Chondrichthyes > Orectolobiformes > Stegostomatidae > Stegostoma > Stegostoma tigrinum. Next base: position 38,440 of record NW_026728209.1, on the reverse strand, counting down.
GGGCTGCGGGGGGCCAGTCTCGGTGAGCGGGTCATGGCTGCGGGGGCCAGTCCCGCTGAGCGCGTCAGGGCTGCGGGGGCCAGTCCCGCTGAGCGGGTCAGGGCTGCGGGGGCCAGTCCCGGTGAGCGGGTCAGGGCTGCGGGGGCCAGTCCCGGTGAGCGGGTCAGGGCTGCGGGGGCCAGTCCCGGTGAGCGGGTCAGGGCTGCGGGGGCCAGTCCCGCTGAGCGGGTCAGGGCTGCGGGGGCCAGTCCCGCTGAGCGGGTCAGGGCTGCGGGGGCCAGTCCCGCTGAGCGGGTCAGGGCTGCGGGGGCCAGTCCCGCTGAGGCGGGTCAGGGCTGCGGGGGGCCAGTCCCGGTGAGCGGGTCAGGGCTGCGGGGGCCAGTCCCGGTGAGCGGGTCATGGCTGCGGGGGCCAGTCTCGCTGAGCGGGTCAGGGCTGCGGGGGCCAGTCCCGCTGAGCGGGTCAGGGCTGCGGGGGCCAGTCCCGCTGAGCGGGTCAGGGCTGCGGGGGCCAGTCCCGCTGAGCGGGTCAGGGATGAGGGGGCCAGTCACGCTGAGCGGGTCAGGGATGCGGGGGCCAGTCCCGGTGAGCGGGTCAGGGCTGCGGGGGCCAGTCCCGGTGAGCGGGTCAGGGCTGCGGGGGCCAGTCCGGTGAGCGGGTCAGGGCTGCGGGGGCCAGTCCTGGTGAGCGGGTCAGGGCTGCGGTGGCCAGTCCCGCTGAGCGGGTCAGGGCTGCGGGGGCCAGTCCCGGTGAGCGGGTCAGGGCTGCGGGGGCCAGTCCCGGTGAGCGTGTCAGGGCTGCGGGGGCCAGTCCCGGTGAGCGGGTCAGGGCTGCGGGGGCCAGTCCCGCTGAGCGGGTCAGGGCTGCGGGGGCCAGTCCCGCTGAGCGGGTCAGGGCTGCGGTGGCCAGTCCCGCTGAGCGGGTCAGGGCTGCGGGGGCCAGTCCCGGTGAGCGGGTCAGGGCTGCGGGGGCCAGTCCCGGTGAGCGGGTCAGGGCTGCGGGGGCCAGTCCCGGTGAGCGGGTCAGGGCTGCGGGGGGCCAGTCCCGCTGAGCGGGTCAGGGCTGCGGGGGCCAGTCCCGCTGAGCGGGTCAGGGCTGCGGGGGCCAGTCCCGCTGAGCGGGTCAGGGCTGCGGGGGCCAGTCCCGCTGAGCGGGTCAGGGCTGCGGGGGCCAGTCCCCGGTGAGCGGGTCAGGGCTGCGGGGGCCAGTCTCGGTGAGCGGGTCAGGGCTGCGGGGGCCAGTCCCGCTGAGCGGGTCAGGGATGCGGGGGCCAGTCCCGCTGAGCGGGTCAGGGCTGCGGGGGCCTGTCCCGCTGAGCGGGTCAGGGCTGCGGGGGCCAGTCCCGCTGAGCGGGTCAGGGCTGCGGGGGCCAGTCCCGCTGAGCGGGTCAGGGCTGCGGGGGCCAGTCCCGCTGAGCGGGTCAGGGATGCGGGGGCCAGTCCCGCTGAGCGGGTCAGGGATGCGGGGGCCAGTCCCGCTGAGCGGGTCAGGGATGCGGGGGCCAGTCCCGCTGAGCGGGTCAGGGATGCGGGGGCCAGTCCCGGTGAGCGGGTCAGGGCTGCGGGGGCCAGTCCCGGTGTGCGGGTCAGGGCTGCGGGGGCCAGTCCCGGTGAGCGGGTCAGGGCTGCGGAGGCCAGTCCCGGTGAGCGGGTCAGGGCTGCGGGGGCCAGTCCCGGTGAGCGGGTCAGGGCTGCGGTGGCCAGTGCCGGTGAGCGGGTCAGGGCTGCGGGGGCCAGTCCCGGTGAGCGGGACAGGGCTGCGGGTGCCAGTCCCGGTGAGCGGGTCAGGGCTGCGGGGGCCAGTCCCGGTGAGCGGGTCAGGGCTGCGGGGGCCAGTCCCGCTGAGCGGGTCAGGGCTGCGGGGGCAAGTCCCGGTGAGCGGGTCAGGGCTGCGGGGGCCAGTCCCGGTGAGCGGGTCAGGGCTGCGGGGGCCAGTCCCGCTGAGCGGGTCAGGGCTGCCGGGGCCAGTCCCGCTGAGCGGGTCAGGGCTGCGGGGGCCAGTCCCGCTGAGCGGGTCAGGGCTGCGGGGGCCAGTCCCGCTGAGCGGGTCAGGGCTGCGGGGGCCAGTCCCGGTGAGCGGGTCATGGCTGCGGGGGCCAGTCTCGCTGAGCGCGTCAGGGCTGCGGGGGCCAGTCCCGCTGAGCGGGTCAGGGCTGCGGGGGCCAGTCCCGCTGAGCGGGTCAGGGATGCGGGGGCCAGTCCCGCTGAGCGGGTCAGGGATGCGGGGGCCAGTCCCGGTGAGCGGGTCAGGGCTGCGGGGGCCAGTCCCGGTGAGCGGGTCAGGGCTGCGGGGGCCAGTCCCGGTGAGCGGGTCAGGGCTGCGGGGGCCAGTCCCGGTGAGCGGGTCAGGGCTGCGGGGGCCAGTCCCGCTGAGCGGTTCAGGGCTGCGGGGGCCAGTCCCGGTGAGCGGGTCAGGGCTGCGGGGGCCAGTCCCGGTGAGCGGGTCAGGGCTGCGGGGGCCAGTCCCGCTGAGCGGGTCAGGGCTGCCGGGGCCAGTCCCGCTGAGCGGGTCAGGGCTGCGGGGGCCAGTCCCGCTGAGCGGGTCAGGGCTGCGGGGGCCAGTCCCGCTGAGCGGGTCAGGGCTGCGGGGGCCAGTCCCGGTGAGCGGGTCATGGCTGCGGGGGCCAGTCTCGCTGAGCGCGTCAGGGCTGCGGGGGCCAGTCCCGCTGAGCGGGTCAGGGCTGCGGGGGCCAGTCCCGCTGAGCGGGTCAGGGCTGCGGGGGCCTGTCCCGCTGAGCGGGTCAGGGCTGCGGGGGCCAGTCCCGCTGAGCGGGTCAGGGCTGCGGGGGCCAGTCCCGCTGAGCGGGTCAGGGCTGCGGGGGCCAGTCCCGCTGAGCGGGTCAGGGATGCGGGGGCCAGTCCCGCTGAGCGGGTCAGGGATGCGGGGGCCAGTCCCGCTGAGCGGGTCAGGGATGCGGGGGCCAGTCCCGCTGAGCGGGTCAGGGATGCGGGGGCCAGTCCCCGGTGAGCGGGTCAGGGCTGCGGGGGCCAGTCCGGTGTGCGGGTCAGGGCTGCGGGGGCCAGTCCCGGTGAGCGGGTCAGGGCTGCGGAGGCCAGTCCCGGTGAGCGGGTCAGGGCTGCGGGGGCCAGTCCCGGTGAGCGGGTCAGGGCTGCGGTGGCCAGTGCCGGTGAGCGGGTCAGGGCTGCGGGGGCCAGTCCCGGTGAGCGGGACAGGGCTGCGGGTGCCAGTCCCGGTGAGCGGGTCAGGGCTGCGGGGGCCAGTCCCGGTGAGCGGGTCAGGGCTGCGGGGGCCAGTCCCGCTGAGCGGGTCAGGGCTGCGGGGGCAAGTCCTGGTGAGCGGGTCAGGGCTGCGGGGGCCAGTCCCGGTGAGCGGGTCAGGGCTGCGGGGGCCAGTCCCGCTGAGCGGGTCAGGGCTGCCGGGGCCAGTCCCGCTGAGCGGGTCAGGGCTGCGGGGGCCAGTCCCGCTGAGCGGGTCAGGGCTGCGGGGGCCAGTCCCGCTGAGCGGGTCAGGGCTGCGGGGGCCAGTCCCGGTGAGCGGGTCATGGCTGCGGGGGCCAGTCTCGCTGAGCGCGTCAGGGCTGCGGGGGCCAGTCCCGCTGAGCGGGTCAGGGCTGCGGGGGCCAGTCCCGCTGAGCGGGTCAGGGATGCGGGGGCCAGTCCCGCTGAGGCGGGTCAGGGATGCGGGGGCCAGTCCCGGTGAGCGGGTCAGGGCTGCGGGGGCCAGTCCCGGTGAGCGGGTCAGGGCTGCGGGGGCCAGTCCCGGTGAGCGGGTCAGGGCTGCGGGGGCCAGTCCCGGTGAGCGGGTCAGGGCTGCGGGGGCCAGTCCCGCTGAGCGGGTCAGGGCTGCGGGGGCCAGTCCCGGTGAGCGGGTCAGGGCTGCGGGGGCCAGTCCCGGTGAGCGGGTCAGGGCTGCGGGGGCCAGTCCCGCTGAGCGGGTCAGGGCTGCCGGGGCCAGTCCCGCTGAGCGGGTCAGGGCTGCGGGGGCCAGTCCCGCTGAGCGGGTCAGGGCTGCGGGGGCCAGTCCCGCTGAGCGGGTCAGGGCTGCGGGGGCCAGTCCCGGTGAGCGGGTCATGGCTGCGGGGGCCAGTCTCGCTGAGCGCGTCAGGGCTGCGGGGGCCAGTCCCGCTGAGCGGGTCAGGGCTGCGGGGGCCAGTCCCGCTGAGCGGGTCAGGGATGCGGGGGCCAGTCCCGCTGAGCGGGTCAGGGATGCGGGGGCCAGTCCCGGTGAGCGGGTCAGGGCTGCGGGGGCCAGTCCCGGTGAGCGGGTCAGGGCTGCGGGGGCCAGTCCCGGTGAGCGGGTCAGGGCTGCGGGGGCCAGTCCCGGTGAGCGGGTCAGGGCTGCGGGGGCCAGTCCCGGTGAGCGGGTCAGGGCTGCGGGGGCCAGTCCCGGTGAGCGGGTCAGGGCTGCGGGGGCCAGTCCCGCTGAGCGGGTCAGTGCTGCGGGGGCCAGTCCCGCTGAGCGGGTCAGGGCTGCGGGGGCCAGTCCCGCTGAGCGGGTCAGGGCTGCGGGGGGCAGTCCCGCTGAGCGGGTCAGGGATGCGGGGGCCAGTCTCGGTGAGCGGGTCAGGGCTGCGGGGGCCAGTCCCGCTGAGCGGGTCAGGGATGCGGGGGCCAGTCCCGCTGAGCGGGTCAGGGCTGCGGGGGCCTGTCCCGCTGAGCGGGTCAGGGCTGCGGGGGCCAGTCCCGCTCAGCGGGTCAGGGCTGCGGGGGCCAGTCCCGCTCAGCGGGTCAGGGCTGCGGGGGCCAGTCCCGGTGAGCGGGTCAGGGCTGCGGGGGCCAGTCCCGGTGAGCGGGTCAGGGCTGCGGGGGCCAGTCCCGGTGAGCGGGTCAGGGCTGCGGGGGCCAGTCCCGCTGAGTGGGTCAGGGCTGCGGGGTCCAGTCCGCTGAGCGGGTCAGGGCTGCGGGGGCCAGTCCCGCTGAGCGGGTCAGGGCTGCGGGGGGCAGTCCCGCTGAGCGGGTCAGGGATGCGGGGGCCAGTCTCGGTGAGCGGGTCAGGGCTGCGGGGGCCAGTCCCGCTGAGCGGGTCAGGGATGCGGGGGCCAGTCCCGCTGAGCGGGTCAGGGCTGCGGGGGCCTGTCCCGCTGAGCGGGTCAGGGCTGCGGGGGGCCAGTCCCGCTGAGCGGGTCAGGGCTGCGGGGGCCAGTCCCGCTGAGCGGGTCAGGGCTGCGGGGGCCAGTCCCGCCCAGCGGGTCAGGGATGCGGGGGACGGTCCCGCTGAGCGGGTCAGGGAGGCGGGGGCCAGTCCCGGTGAGCGGGTCAGGCAGGCTGCGGGGGCCAGTCCCGGTGAGCGGGTCAGGGCTGCGGGGGCCAGTCCCGCTGAGCGGGTCAGGGCTGCGGGGGCCAGTCCCGGTGAGCGGGTCAGGGCTGCGGAGGCCAGTCCCGGTGAGCGGGTCAGGGCTGCGGCGGCCAGTCCCGGTGAGCGGGTCAGGGCGGCGGGGGCCAGTCCCGGTGAGCGGGTCAGGGCTGCGGGGGCCAGTCCCGGTGAGCGGGTCAGGGCTGCGGGGGCCAGTCCCGGTGAGCGGGTCAGGGCTGCGGGGGCCAGTCCCGCTGAGCGGGTCAGGGCTGCGGGGGCCAGTCCCGGTGAGCGGGTCAGGGCTGCGGGGGCCAGTCCCGCTGAGCGGGTCAGGGCTGCGGGGGCCAGTCCCGGTGAGCGGGTCAGGGCTGCGGGGGCCAGTCCCGCTGAGCGGGTCAGGGCTGCGGGGGCCAGTACGGCTGAGCGGGTCAGGGCTGCCGGGGCCAGTCCCGGTGAGCGGGTCAGGGCTGCGGGGGCCAGTCCCGGTGAGCGGGTCAGGGCTGCGGGGGCCAGTCCCGGCTGAGCGGGTCAGGGCTGCGGGGGCCAGTCCCGCTGAGCGGGTCAGGGCTGCGGGAGCCAGTCCCGCTGAGCGGGTCAGGGATGCGGGGGCCAGTCCCGGTCAGCGGGTCAGGGTAGCGGGGGCCAGTCCCGGTGAGCGGGTCAGGGCTGCGGGGGCCAGTCCCGGTGAGCGGGTCAGGGCTGCGGGGGCCAGTCCCGGTGAGCGGGTCAGGGCTGCGGGGGCCAGTCCCGCTGAGCGGGTCAGGGCTGCGGGGGCCAGTCCCGCTGAGCGGGTCAGGGCTGCGGGGGCCAGTCCCGCTGAGCGGGTCAGGGCTGCGGGGGCCAGTCCCGCTGAGCGGGTCAGGGCTGCGGCGGCCAGTCCCGCTGAGCGGGTCAGGGCTGCGGGGGCCAGTCCCGGTGAGCGGGTCAGGGCTGCGGGGGCCAGTCTCGGTGAGCGGGTCAGGGCTGCGGGGGCCAGTCCCGCTGAGCGGGTCAGGACTGCGGGGGCCAGTCCCGCTGAGCGGGTCAGGGCTGCGGGGGCCAGTCCCGCTGAGCGGGTCAGGGATGCGGGGGCCAGTCCCGCTGAGCGGGTCAGGGCTGCGGGGGCCAGTCCCGGTAAGCGGGTCAGGGCTGCGGGGGCCAGTCCCGCTGAGCGGGTCAGGGCTGCGGGGGCCAGTCCCGCTGAGCGGGTCAGGGCTGCGGGGGCCAGTCCCGGTGAGCGGGTCAGGGCTGCGGGGGCCAGTCCCGCTGAGCGGGTCAGGGCTGCGGGGGCCAGTCCCGCTCAGCGGGTCAGGGCTGCGGGGGCCAGTCCCGCTGAGCGGGTCAGAGCTGCGGGGGCCAGTCCCGCTGAGCGGGTCAGGGCTGCGGGGGCCAGTCCCGCTGAGCGGGTCAGGGCTGCGGGGGCCAGTCCCGCTGAGCGGGTCAGGGCTGCGGGGGCCACTCTCGGTGAGCGGGTCAGGGCTGCGGGGGCCAGTCCCGCTGAGCGGGTCAGGGCTGCGGGGGCCAGTCCCGCTGAGCGGGTCAGGACTGCGGGGGCCAGTCCCGCTGAGCGGGTCAGGGATGCGGGGGCCAGTCCCGGTCAGCGGGTCAGGGATGCGGGGGCCAGACCCGGTGAGCGGGTCAGGGCTGCGGGGGCCAGTCCCGGTGAGCGGGTCAGGGCTGCGGGGGCCAGTCCCGGTGAGCGGGTCAGGGCTGCGGGGGCCAGTCCCGCTGAGCGGGTCAGGGCTGCGGGGGCCAGTCCCGCTGAGCGGGTCAGGGCTGTGGGGGCCAGTCCCGCTGAGCGGGTCAGGGCTGGGGGGGCCAGTCCCGGTGAGCGGGTAAGGGCTGCGGGGGCCAGTCCCGGTGAGCGGGTCAGGGATGCGGGGGCCAGTCCCGGTGAGCGGGTCAGGGCTGCGGGGGCCAGTCCCGGTGAGCGGGTCAGGGCTGCGGGGGCCAGTCCCGGTGAGCGGGTCAGGGCTGCGGGGGCCAGTCCCGGTGAGCGGGTCAGGGCTGCGGTGGCCAGTCCCGGTGAGCGGGTCAGGGCTGCGGGGGCCAGTCCCGGTGAGCGGGACAGGGCTGCGGGGGCCAGTCCCGGTGAGCGGGACAGGGCTGCGGGGGCCAGTCCCGGTGAGCGGGTCAGGGCTGCGGGGGCCAGTCCCGCTGAGCGGGTCAGGGCTGCGGGGGCCAGTCCCGCTGAGCGGGTCAGGGCTGCGGGGGCCAGTCCCGGTGAGCGGGTCAGGCTGCGGGGGCCAGTCCCGGTGAGCGGGTCAGGGCTGCGGGTGCCAGTCCCGGTGAGCGGGTCAGGGCTGCGGGGGCCAGTCCCGGTGAGCGGGTCAGGGCTGCGGGGGCCAGTCCCGCTGAGCGGGTCAGGGCTGCGGGGGCCAGTCCCGCTGAGCGGGTCAGGGCTGCGGGGGCCAGTCCCGCTGAGCGGGTCAGGGCTGCGGGGGCCAGTCCCGCTGAGCGGGTCAGGGCTGCGGGGGCCAGTCCCGCTGAGCGGGTCAGGGCTGCGGGGGCCAGTCCCGGTGAGCAGGTCAGGGCTGCGGGGGCCAGTCCCGGTGAGCGGGTCATGGCTGCGGGGGCAGTCTCGCTGAGCGGGTCAGGGCTGCGGGGGCCAGTCCCGCAGAGCGGGTCCGGGATGCGGGGGCCAGTCCCGGTGAGCGGGTCAGGGCTGCGGGGGCCAGTCCCGGTGAGCGGGTCAGGGCTGCGGGGACCAGTCCCGCTGAGCGGGTCAGGGCTGCGGGGGCCAGTCCCGGTGAGCGGGTCAGGGCTGCGGGGGCCAGTCCCGGTGAGCGGGTCAGGGCTGCGGGGGCCAGTCCCGGTGCGCGGGTCAGGGCGGCGGGGGCCAGTCCCGGTGAGCGGGTCAGGGCTGCGGGGGCCAGTCCCGGTGAGCGGGTCAGGGCTGCGGGGGCCAGTCCCGCTGAGCGGGTCAGGGCTGCGGGGGCCAGTCCCGGTGAGCGGGTCAGGGCTGCGGGGGCCAGTCCCGCTGAGCGGGTCAGGGCTGCGGGGGCCAGTACGGCTGAGCGGGTCAGGGCTGCGGGGGCCAGTCCCGGTGAGCGGGTCAGGGCTGCGGGGGCCAGTCCCGGTGAGCGGGTCAGGGCTGCGGGGGCCAGTCCCGGCTGAGTGGGTCAGGGCTGCGGGGGCCCGTCCCGCTGAGCGGGTCAGGGCTGCGGTGGCCAGTCCCGCTGAGCGGGTCAGGGCTGCGGGGGCCAGTCCCGGTGAGCGGGTCAGGGCTGCGGGGGCCAGTCCCGCTGAGCGGGTCAGGGCTGCGGGGGCCAGTCCCGCTGAGCGGGTCAGGGCTGCGGGGGCCAGTCCCGGTGAGCGGGTCAGGGCTGCGGGGGCCAGTCCCGGTGAGCGGGTCAGGGCTGCGGGTGCCAGTCCCGGTGAGCGGGTCAGGGCTGCGGGGGCCAGTCCCGGTGAGCGGGTCAGGGCTGCGGGGGCCAGTCCCGCTGAGCGGGTCAGGGCTGCGGGGGCCAGTCCCGCTGAGCGGGTCAGGGCTGCGGGGGCCAGTCCCGCTGAGCGGGTCAGGGCTGCGGGGGCCAGTCCCGCTGAGCGGGTCAGGGCTGCGGGGGCCAGTCCCGCTGAGCGGGTCAGGGCTGCGGGGGCCAGTCCCGGTGAGCAGGTCAGGGCTGCGGGGGCCAGTCCCGGTGAGCGGGTCATGGCTGCGGGGGCAGTCTCGCTGAGCGGGTCAGGGCTGCGGGGGCCAGTCCCGCTGAGCGGGTCCGGGATGCGGGGGCCAGTCCCGGTGAGCGGGTCAGGGCTGCGGGGGCCAGTCCCGGTGAGCGGGTCAGGGCTGCGGGGACCAGTCCCGCTGAGCGGGTCAGGGCTGCGGGGGCCAGTCCCGGTGAGCGGGTCAGGGCTGCGGGGGCCAGTCCCGGTGAGCGGGTCAGGGCTGCGGGGGCCAGTCCCGGTGCGCGGGTCAGGGCGGCGGGGGCCAGTCCCGCTGAACGGGTCAGGGCTGCGGGGGCCAGTCCCGCTGAGCGGGTCAGGGCTGCTGGGGCCAGTCCCGCTGAGCGGGTCAGGGATGCGGGGGCCAGTCCCGGTCAGCGGGTCAGGGATGCCGGGACCAGTCCCGGTCAGCGGGTCAGGGATGCGGGGGCCAGTCCCGGTGAGCGGGTCAGGGCTGCGGGGGCCAGTCCCGGTGATCGGGTCAGGGCTGCGGGGGCCATGCCCGGTGAGCGGGTCAGGGCTGCGGGGGCCAGTCCCGGTGAGCGGGTCAGGGCTGCGGTGGCCAGTCCCGCTGAGCGGGTCAGGGCTGCGGGGGCCAGTCCCGGTGATCGGGTCAGGGCTGCGGGGGCCAGTCCCGGTGAGCGGGTCAGGGCTGCGGGGGCCAGTCCTGGTGAGCGGGACAGGGCTGCGGGGGCCAGTCCCGCTGAGCGGGTCAGGGCTGCGGGGGCCCGTCCCGCTGAGCGGGTCAGGGCTGCGGGGGCCAGTCCCGGTGAGCGGGTCAGGGCTGCGGTGGCCAGTCCCGCTGAGCGGGTCAGGGCTGCGGGGACCAGTCCCGCTGAGCGGGTCAGGGCTGCGGGGGCCAGTCCCGGTGAGCGGGTCAGGGCTGCGGGGGCCAGTCCCGGTGAGCGGGTCAGGGCTGCGGGGCCCAGTCCCGGTGAGCGGGTCAGGGCTCCGGGGGCCAGTCCCGGCTGAGCGGGTCAGGGCTGCGGGGGCCAGTCCCGCTGAGCGGGTCAGGGCTGCGGGGGCCAGTCCCGCTGAGCGGGTCAGGGCTGCAGGGGCCAGTCCCGCTGAGCGGGTCAGGGATGCGGGGGCCAGTCCCGGTCAGCGGGTCAGGGATGCGGGGGCCAGACCCGGTGAGCGGGTCAGGGCGGCGGGGGCCAGTCCTGGTGAGCGGGTCAGGGCTGCGGGGGCCAGTCCCGGTGAGCGGGTCAGGGCTGCGGGGGCCAGTCCCGCTGAGCGGGTCAGGGCTGCGGGGGCCAGTCCCGGTGAGCGGGTCAGGGCTGCGGGGGCAAGTCCCGGCTGAGCGGGTCAGGGCTGCGGGGGCCAGTCCCGCTGAGCGGGTCAGGGCTGCGGGGGCCAGTCCCGCTGCGCGGGTCAGGGATGCGGGGGCCAGTCCCGGTGAGCGGGTCAGGGATGCGGGGGCCAGTCCCGGTGAGCGGGTCAGCGCTGCGGGGGCCAGTCCCGGTGAGCGGGTCAGGGCTGCGGGGGCCAGTCCCGCTGAGCGGGTCAGGGCTGCGGGGGCCAGTCCCGCTGAGCGGGTCAGGGCTGCGGGGGCCAGTCCCGCTGAGCGGGTCAGGGCTGCGGTGGCCAGTCCCGCTGAGCGGGTCAGGGCTGCGGGGGCCAGTCCCGGTGAGCGGGTCAGGGCTGCGGGGGCCAGTCCCGCTGAGCGGGTCAGGGCTGCGGGGGCCAGTCCCGCTGAGCGGGTCAGGGCTGCGGGGGCCAGTCCCGGTGAGCGGGTCAGGGCTGCGGGGGCCAGTCCCGGTGAGCGGGTCAGGGCTGCGGGTGCCAGTCCCGGTGAGCGGGTCAGGGCTGCGGGGGCCAGTCCCGGTGAGCGGGTCAGGGCTGCGGGGGCCAGTCCCGGTGAGCGGGTCTGGGCTGCGGGGGCCAGTCCCGCTGAGCGGGTCAGGGCTGCGGGGGCCAGTGCCGCTGAGCGGGTCAGGGCTGCGGGGGCCAGTCCCGCTGAGCGGGTCAGGGCTGCGGGGGCCAGTCCCGCTGAGCGGGTCAGGGCTGCGGCGGCCAGTCCCGCTGAGCGGGTCAGGGCTGCGGGGGCCAGTCCCGGTGAGCGGGTCAGGGCTGCGGGGGCCAGTCTCGGTGAGCGGGTCAGGGCTGCGGGGGCCAGTCCCGCTGAGCGGGTCAGGGCTGCGGGGGCCAGTCCCGCTGAGCGGGTCAGGGCTGCGGGGGCCAGTCCCGCTGAGCGGGTCAGGGATGCGGGGGCCAGTCCCGGTGAGCGGGTCAGGGCTGCGGGGGCCAGTCCCGGTAAGCGGGTCAGGGCTGCGGGGGCCAGTCCCGGTGAGCGGGTCAGGGCTGCGGGGGCCAGTCCCGCTGAGCGGGTCAGGGCTGCGGGGGCCAGTCCCGGTGAGCGGGTCAGGGCTGAGGGGGCCAGTCCCGCTGAGCGGGTCAGGGCTGCGGGGGCCAGTCCCGCTGAGCGGGTCAGGGCTGCGGGGGCCAGTCCCGCTGAGCGGGTCAGGGCTGCGTGGGCCAGTCCCGCTGAGCGGGTCAGGGCTGCGGGGGCCAGTCTCGGTGAGCGGGTCAGGGCTGCGGGGGCCAGTCCCGCTGAACGGGTCAGGGCTGCGGGGGCCAGTCCCGCTGAGCGGGTCAGGGCTGCTGGGGCCAGTCCCGCTGAGCGGGTAAGGGATGCGGGGGCCAGTCCCGGTCAGCGGGTCAGGGATGCCGGGACCAGTCCCGGTCAGCGGGTCAGGGATGCGGGGGCCAGTCCCGGTGAGCGGGTCAGGGCTGCGGGGGCCAGTCCCGGTGATCGGGTCAGGGCTGCGGGGGCCATGCCCGGTGAGCGGGTCAGGGCTGCGGGGGCCAGTCCCGGTGAGCGGGTCAGGGCTGCGGTGGCCAGTCCCGCTGAGCGGGTCAGGGCTGCGGGGGCCAGTCCCGGTGAGCGGGTCAGGGCTGCGGGGGCCAGTCCCGGTGAGCGGGTCAGGGCTGCGGGGGCCAGTCCTGGTGAGCGGGACAGGGCTGCGGGGGCCAGTCCCGCTGAGCGGGTCAGGGCTGCGGGGGCCAGTCCCGCTGAGCGGGTCAGGGCTGCGGGGGCCAGTCCCGGTGAGCGGGTCAGGGCTGCGGGGGCCAGTCCCGCTGAGCGGGTCAGGGCTGCGGGGGCCAGTCCCGCTGAGCGGGTCAGGGCTGCGGGGGCCAGTACCGGTGAGCGGGTCAGGGCTGCGGGGGCCAGTCCCGGTGAGCGGGTCAGGGCTGCGGGGCCCAGTCCCGGTGAGCGGGTCAGGGCTGCGGGGGCCAGTCCCGGCTGAGCGGGTCAGGGCTGCGGGGGCCAGTCCCGCTGAGCGGGTCAGGGCTGCGGGGGCCAGTCCCGCTGAGCGGGTCAGGGCTGCAGGGGCCAGTCCCGCTGAGCGGGTCAGGGATGCGGGGGCCAGTCCCGGTCAGCGGGTCAGGGATGCGGGGGCCAGACCCGGTGAGCGGGTCAGGGCCGCGGGGGCCAGTCCCGGTGAGCGGGTCAGGGCTGCGGGGGCCAGTCCCGGTGAGCGGGTCAGGGCTGCGGGGGCCAGTCCCGCTGAGCGGGTCAGGGCTGCGGGGGCCAGTCCCGGTGAGCGGGTCAGGGCTGCGGGGGCAAGTCCCGGCTGAGCGGGTCAGGGCTGCGGGGGCCAGTCCCGCTGAGCGGGTCAGGGCTGCGGGGGCCAGTCCCGCTGAGCGGGTCAGGGATGCGGGGGCCAGTCCCGGTGAGCGGGTCAGGGATGCGGGGGCCAGTCCCGGTGAGCGGGTCAGCGCTGCGGGGGCCAGTCCCGGTGAGCGGGTCAGGGCTGCGGGGGCCAGTCCCGCTGAGCGGGTCAGGGCTGCGGGGGCCAGTCCCGCTGAGCGGGTCAGGGCTGCGGGGGCCAGTCCCGCTGAGCGGGTCAGGGCTGCGGTGGCCAGTCCCGCTGAGCGGGTCAGGGCTGCGGGGGCCAGTCCCGGTGAGCGGGTCAGGGCTGCGGGGGCCTGACTCGGTGAGCGGGTCAGGGCTGCGGGGGCCAGTCCCGCTGAGCGGGTCAGGGCTGCGGGGGCCAGTCCCGCTGAGCGGGTCAGGGCTGCGGGGGCCAGTCCCGCTGAGCGGGTCAGGGATGCGGGGGCCAGTCCCGGTGAGCGGGTCAGGGCTGCGGGGGCCAGTCCCGGTAAGCGGGTCAGGGCTGCGGGGGCCAGTCCCGGTGAGCGGGTCAGGGATGCGGGGGCCAGTCCCGCTGAGCGGGTCAGGGCTGCGGGGGCCAGTCCAGGTGAGCGGGTCAGGGCTGCCGGGGCCAGTCCCGGTGAGCGGGTCAGGGCTGCGGGGGCCAGTCCCGCTGAGCGGGTCAGGGCTGCGGGGGCCAGTCCCGGTGAGCGGGTCAGGGCTGCGGGGGCCAGTCCCGGTGAGCGGGTCAGGGCTGCGGGGGCCAGTCCCGCTGAGCGGGTCAGGGATGCGGGGGCCAGTCCCGGTGAGCGGGTCAGGGCTGCGGGGGCCAGTCCCGCTCAGCGGGTCAGGGCTGCGGGTGCCAGTCCCGCTGAGCGAGTCAGGGCTGCGGGGGCCAAGCCCGGTGATCGGGTCAGGGCTGCGGGGGCCAGTCTCGGTGAGCGGGTCAGGGCTGCGGGGGCCAGTCCCGCTGAGCGGGTCAGGGCTGCGGGGGCCAGTCCCGGTGAGCGGGTCAGGGCTGCGGGGGCCAGTCCCGCTGAGCGGGTCAGGGCTGCGGGGGCCAGTTCCGCTGAGCGGGTCAGGTCTGCGGGGGCCAGTCCCGCTGAGCGGGTCAGGGATGCGGGGGCCAGTCCCGGTCAGCGGGTCAGGGATGCGGGGGCCAGTCCCGGTGAGCGGGTCAGGGCTGCGGGGGCCAGTCCCGGTGAGCGGGTCAGGGCTGCGGGGGCCAGTCCCGGTGAGCGGGTCAGGGCTGCGGTGGCCAGTCCCGCTGAGCGGGTCAGGGCTGCGGGGGCCAGTCCCGGTGAGCGGGTCAGGGCTGCGGGGGCCAGTCCCGGTGAGCGGGTCAGGGCTGCGGGGGCCAGTCCCGGTGAGCGGGTCTGGGCTGAGGGGGCCCGTCCCGGTGAGCGGGTCAGGGCTGCCGGGGCCAGTCCCGGTGAGCGGGTCAGGGCTGCGGAGACAAGTCCCGGTGAGCGGGTCAGGGTTGCGGGGGACAGCCCCGGTGAGCGGGTCAGGGCTGCGGGGGCCAGTCCCGCTGAGCGGGTCAGGGCTGCGGGGGCCAGTCCCGCTGAGCGGGTCAGGGATGCGGGGGCCAGTCCCGCTGAGCGGGTCAGGGCTGCGGGGGCCAGTCCCGCTCAGCGGGTCAGGGCTGTGGGTGCCAGTCCCGCTGAGCGAGTCAGGGCTGCGGGGGCCAAGCCCGGTGAGCGGGTCAGGGCTGCCGGGGCCAGTCCCGGTGAGCGGGTCAGGGCTGCTGGGGCCAGTCCCGGTGAGCGGGTCAGGGCTGCGGGGGCCAGTCCCGCTGAGCGGGTCAGGGCTGCGGGGGCCAGTCCCGCTGAGCGGGTCAGGGCTGCGGGGGCCAGTCCCGGTGAGCGGGTCAGGGCTGCGGGGGCCAGTCCCGGTGAGCGGGTCAGGGCTGCGGGGGCCAGTACCGCTGCGAGGGTCAGGGCTGCGGGGGCCAGTCCCGCTGAGCGGGTCAGGGCTGCGGGGGCCAGTCCCGGTGAGCGGGTCAGGGCTGCGGGGGCCAGTCCCGCTGAGCGGGTCAGGGCTGCGGTGGCCAGTCCCGGTGAGCGGGTCAGGGCTGCGGGGGCCAGTCTCGGTGAGCGGGTCAGGGCTGCGGGGGCCAGTCCCGCTGAGCGGGTCAGGGATGCGGGGGCCAGTCCCGGTGAGCGGGTCAGGGCTGCGGGGGCCAGTCCCGGTGAGCGGGTCAGGGCTGCCGGGGCCAGTCCCGGTGAGCGGGTCAGGGCTGCGGGGGCCAGTCCCGCTGAGCGGGTCAGGGCTGCGGGGGCCAGTCCCGGTGAGCGGGTCAGGGCTGCGGGGGCCAGACCCGGTGAGCGGGTCAGGGCTGCGGGGGCCAGTCCCGCTGAGCGGGTCAGGGATGCGGGGGCCAGTCCCGGTGAGAGGGTCAGGGCTGCGGGGGCCAGTCCCGCTCAGCGGGTCAGGGCTGCGGGTGCCAGTCCCGCTGAGCGAGTCAGGGCTGCGGGGGCCAAGCCCGGTGAGCGGGTCAGGGCTGCGGGGGCCAGTCTCGGTGAGCGGGTCAGGGCTGCGGGGGCCAGTCCCGCTGAGCGGGTCAGGGCTGCGGGGGCCAGTCCCGGTGAGCGGGTCAGGGCTGCGGGGGCCAGTCCCGCTGAGCGGGTCAGGGCTGCGGGGGCCAGTCCCGCTGAGCGGGTCAGGGCTGCGGGGGCCAGTCCCGCTGAGCGGGTCAGGGATGCGGGGGCCAGTCCCGGTCAGCGGGTCAGGGATGCGGGGGCCAGTCCCGGTGAGCGGGTCAGGGCTGCGGGGGCCAGTCCCGGTGATCGGGTCAGGGCTGCGGGGGCCAGTCCCGGTGAGCGGGTCAGGGCTGCGGTGGCCAGTCCCGCTGAGCGGGTCAGGGCTGCGGGGGCCAGTCCCGGTGAGCGGGTCAGGGCTGCGGGGGCCAGTCCCGGTGAGCGGGTCAGGGCTGCGGGGGCCAGTCCCGCTGAGCGGGTCAGGGCTGCGGGGGCCAGTCCAGCTGAGCGGGTCAGGGCTGCGGGGGCCAGTACCGGTGAGCGGGTCAGGGCTGCGGGGGCCAGTCCCGGTGAGCGGGTCAGGGCTGCGGGGCCCAGTCCCGGTGAGCGGGTCAGGGCTGCGGGGGCCAGTCCCGGCTGAGCGGGTCAGGGCTGCGGGGGCCAGTCCCGCTGAGCGGGTCAGGGCTGCGGGGGCCAGTCCCGCTGAGCGGGTCAGGGCTGCAGGGGCCAGTCCCGCTGAGCGGGTCAGGGATGCGGGGGCCAGTCCCGGTCAGCGGGTCAGGGATGCGGGGGCCAGACCCGGTGAGCGGGTCAGGGCCGCGGGGGCCAGTCCCGGTGAGCGGGTCAGGGCTGCGGGGGCCAGTCCCGGTGAGCGGGTCAGGGCTGCGGGGGCCAGTCCCGCTGAGCAGGTCAGGGCTGCGGGGGCCAGTCCCGGTGAGCGGGTCAGGGCTGCGGGGGCAAGTCCCGGCTGAGCGGGTCAGGGCTGCGGGGGCCAGTCCCGCTGAGCGGGTCAGGGCTGCGGGGGCCAGTCCCGCTGAGCGGGTCAGGGATGCGGGGGCCAGTCCCGGTGAGCGGGTCAGGGATGCGGGGGCCAGTCCCGGTGAGCGGGTCAGCGCTGCGGGGGCCAGTCCCGGTGAGCGGGTCAGGGCTGCGGGGGCCAGTCCCGCTGAGCGGGTCAGGGCTGCGGGGGCCAGTCCCGCTGAGCGGGTCAGGGCTGCGGGCACCAGTCCCGCTGAGCGGGTCAGGGCTGCGGTGGCCAGTCCCGCTGAGCGGGTCAGGGCTGCGGGGGCCAGTCCCGGTGAGCGGGTCAGGGCTGCGGGGGCCTGTCTCGGTGAGCGGGTCAGGGCTGCGGGGGCCAGTCCCGCTGAGCGGGTCAGGGCTGCGGGGGCCAGTCCCGCTGAGCGGGTCAGGGCTGCGGGGGCCAGTCCCGCTGAGCGGGTCAGGGATGCGGGGGCCAGTCCCGGTGAGCGGGTCAGGGCTGCGGGGGCCAGTCCCGGTAAGCGGGTCAGGGCTGCGGGGGCCAGTCCCGGTGAGCGGGTCAGGGATGCGGGGGCCAGTCCCGCTGAGCGGGTCAGGGCTGCGGGGGCCAGTCCAGGTGAGCGGGTCAGGGCTGCCGGGGCCAGTCCCGGTGAGCGGGTCAGGGCTGCGGGGGCCAGTCCCGCTGAGCGGGTCAGTGCTGCGGGGGCTAGTCCCGCTGAGCGGGTCAGGGCTGCGGGGGCCCGTCCCGGTGAGCGGGTCAGGGCTGCGGGGGCCAGTCCCGCTGAGCGGGTCAGGGATGCGGGGGCCAGTCCCGGTGAGCGGGTCAGGGCTGCGGGGGCCAGTCCCGCTCAGCGGGTCAGGGCTGCGGGTGCCAGTCCCGCTGAGCGAGTCAGGGCTGCGGGGGCCAAGCCCGGTGAGCGGGTCAGGGCTGCGGGGGCCAGTCTCGGTGAGCGGGTCAGGGCTGCGGGGGCCAGTCCCGCTGAGCGGGTCAGGGCTGCGGGGGCCAGTCCCGGTGAGCGGGTCAGGGCTGCGGGGGCCAGTCCCGCTGAGCGGGTCAGGGCTGCGGGGGCCAGTTCCGCTGAGCGGGTCAGGTCTGCGGGGGCCAGTCCCGCTGAGCGGGTCAGGGATGCGGGGGCCAGTCCCGGTCAGCGGGTCAGGGATGCGGGGGCCAGTCCCGGTGAGCGGGTCAGGGCTGCGGGGGCCAGTCCCGGTGAGCGGGTCAGGGCTGCGGGGGCCAGTCCCGGTGAGCGGGTCAGGGCTGCGGTGGCCAGTCCCGCTGAGCGGGTCAGGGCTGCGGGGGCCAGTCCCGGTGAGCGGGTCAGGGCTGCGGGGGCCAGTCCCGGTGAGCGGGTCAGGGCTGCGGGGGCCAGTCCCGGTGAGCGGGTCTGGGCTGAGGGGGCCCGTCCCGGTGAGCGGGTCAGGGCTGCCGGGGCCAGTCCCGGTGAGCGGGTCAGGGCTGCGGGGACAAGTCCCGGTGAGCGGGTCAGGGTTGCGGGGGACAGCCCCGGTGAGCGGGTCAGGGCTGCGGGGGCCAGTCCCGCTGAGCGGGTCAGGGCTGCGGGGGCCAGTCCCGCTGAGCGGGTCAGGGATGCGGGGGCCAGTCCCGCTGAGCGGGTCAGGGCTGCGGGGGCCAGTCCCGCTCAGCGGGTCAGGGCTGTGGGTGCCAGTCCCGCTGAGCGAGTCAGGGCTGCGGGGGCCAAGCCCGGTGAGCGGGTCAGGGCTGCCGGGGCCAGTCCCGGTGAGCGGGTCAGGGCTGCTGGGGCCAGTCCCGGTGAGCGGGTCAGGGCTGCGGGGGCCAGTCCCGCTGAGCGGGTCAGGGCTGCGGGGGCCAGTCCCGGTGAGCGGGTCAGGGCTGCGGGGGCCAGTCCCGGTGAGCGGGTCAGGGCTGCGGGGGCCAGTACCGCTGCGAGGGTCAGGGCTGCGGGGGCCAGTCCCGCTGAGCGGGTCAGGGCTGCGGGGGCCAGTCCCGCTGAGCGGGTCAGGGCTGCGGTGGCCAGTCCCGGTGAGCGGGTCAGGGCTGCGGGGGCCAGTCTCGGTGAGCGGGTCAGGGCTGCGGGGGCCAGTCCCGCTGAGCGGGTCAGGGATGCGGGGGCCAGTCCCGGTGAGCGGGTCAGGGCTGCGGGGGCCAGTCCCGGTGAGCGGGTCAGGGCTGCCGGGGCCAGTCCCGGTGAGCGGGTCAGGGCTGCGGGGGCCAGTCCCGCTGAGCGGGTCAGGGCTGCGGGGGCCAGTCCCGGTGAGCGGGTCAGGGCTGCGGGGGCCAGTCCCTGTGAGCGGGTCAGGGCTGCGGGGGCCAGTCCCGCTGAGCGGGTCAGGGATGCGGGGGCCAGTCCCGGTGAGAGGGTCAGGGCTGCGGGGGCCAGTCCCGCTCAGCGGGTCAGGGCTGCGGGTGCCAGTCCCGCTGAGCGAGTCAGGGCTGCGGGGGCCAAGCCCGGTGAGCGGGTCAGGGCTGCGGGGGCCAGTCTCGGTGAGCGGGTCAGGGCTGCGGGGGCCAGTCCCGCTGAGCGGGTCAGGGCTGCGGGGGCCAGTCCCGGTGAGCGGGTCAGGGCTGCGGGGGCCAGTCCCGCTGAGCGGGTCAGGGCTGCGGGGGCCAGTCCCGCTGAGCGGGTCAGGGCTGCGGGGGCCAGTCCCGCTGAGCGGGTCAGGGATGCGGGGGCCAGTCCCGGTCAGCGGGTCAGGGATGCGGGGGCCAGTCCCGGTGAGCGGGTCAGGGCTGCGGGGGCCAGTCCCGGTGATCGGGTCAGGGCTGCGGGGGCCAGTCCCGGTGAGCGGGTCAGGGCTGCGGTGGCCAGTCCCGCTGAGCGGGTCAGGGCTGCGGGGGCCAGTCCCGGTGAGCGGGTCAGGGCTGCGGGGGCCAGTCCCGGTGAGCGGGTCAGGGCTGCGGGGGCCAGTCCCGGTGAGCGGGTCTGGGCTGAGGGGGCCCGTCCCGGTGAGCGGGTCAGGGCTGCCGGGGCCAGTCCCGGTGAGCGGGTCAGGGCTGCGGGGGCCAGTCCCGCTGAGCGGGTCAGGGCTGCGGGGACAAGTCCCGGTGAGCGGGTCAGGGTTGCAGGGGACAGTCCCGGTGAGCGGGTCAGGGCTGCGGGGGCCAGTCCCGCTGAGCGAGTCAGGGATGCGGGGGCCAGTCCCGCTGAGCGGGTCAGGGCTGCGGGGGCCAGTCCCGCTCAGCGGGTCAGGGCTGCGGGTGCCAGTCCCGCTGAGCGAGTCAGGGCTGCGGGGGCCAAGCCCGGTGAGCGGGTCAGGGCTGCCGGGGCCAGTCCCGGTGAGCGGGTCAGGGCTGCGGGGGCCAGTCCCGGTGAGCGGGTCAGGGCTGCGGGGGCCAGTCCCGCTGAGCGGGTCAGGGCTGCGGGGGCCAGTCCCGCTGAGCGGGTCAGGGCTGCGGGGGCCAGTCCCGGTGAGCGGGTCAGGGCTGCCGGGGCCAGTCCCGGTGAGCGGGTCAGGGCTGCGGGGGCCAGTCCCGCTGAGCGGGTCAGGGATGCGGGGGCCAGTCCCGCTGAGCGGGTCAGGGCTGCGGGGGCCTGTCCCGCTGAGCGGGTCAGGGCTGCGGGGGCCAGTCCCGCTGAGCGGGTCAGGGCTGCGGGGGCCAGTCCCGCTGAGCGAGTCAGGGCTGCGGGGGCCAGTCCCGCTGAGCGGGTCAGGGATGCGGGGGCCAGTCCCGCTGAGCGGGTCAGGGATGCGGGGGCCAGTCCCGGTGAGCGGGTCAGGGCTGCGGGGGCCAGTCCCGGTGAGCGGGTCAGGGCTGCGGGGGCCAGTCCCGGTGAGCGGGTCAGGGCTGCGGGGGCCAGTCCCGGTGAGCGGGTCATGGCTGCGGGGGCCAGTCCCGGTGAGCGGGTCAGGGCTGCGGGGGCCAGTCCCGGTGAGCGGGTCAGGGCTGCGGGGGCCAGTCCCGCTGAGCGGGTCAGGGCTGCGGGGGCCAGTCCCGGTGAGCGGGTCATGGCTGCGGGGGCCAGTCTCGCTGAGCGGGTCAGGGCTGCGGGGGCCAGTCCCGCTGAGCGGGTCAGGGCTGCGGGGGCCAGTCCCGCTGAGCGGGTCAGGGATGCGGGGGCCAGTCCCGCTGAGCGGGTCAGGGATGCGGGGGCCAGTCCCGGTGAGCGGGTCAGGGCTGCGGGGGCCAGTCCCGGTGAGCGGGTCAGGGCTGCGGGGGCCAGTCCCGGTGAGCGGGTCAGGGCTGCGGGGGCCAGTCCCGGTGAGCGGGTCAGGGCTGCGGTGGCCAGTCCCGCTGAGCGGGTCAGGGCTGCGGGGGCCAGTCCCGGTGAGCGGCTCAGGGCTGCGGGGGCCAGTCCCGGTGAGCGGGTCAGGGCTGCGGGGGCCAGTCCCGGTGAGCGGGTCAGGGCTGCGGGGGCCAGTCCCAATGAGCGGTTCAGGGCTGCGGGGGCCAGTCCGGCTGAGCGGGTCAGGGCTGCGGTGGCCAGTCCCGCTGAGCGGGTCAGGGCTGCGGGGGCCAGTCCCGGTGAGCGGGTCAGGGCTGCGGGGGCCAGTCCCGGTGAGCGGGTCAGGGCTGCGGGGGCCAGTCCCGGTGAGCGGGTCAGGGCTGCGGGGGCCAGTCCCGGTGAGCGGGTCAGGGCTGCGGGGGCCAGTCCCGCTGAGCGGGTCAGGGCTGCGGGGGCCAGTCCCGGTGAGCGGGTCAGGGCTGCGGTGGCCAGTCCCGGTGAGCGGGTCAGGGCTGCGGTGGCCAGTCCCGGTGAGCGGGACAGGGCTGCGGGGGCCAGTCCCGGTGAGCGGGTCAGGGCTGCGGGGGCCAGTCCCGGTGAGCGGGTCAGGGCTGCGGGGGCCAGTCCCGGTGAGCGGGTCAGGGCTGCGGGGGCCAGTCCCGGTGAGCGGGTCAGGGCTGCGGGGGCCAGTCCTGGTGAGCGGGACAGGGCTGCGGGGGCCAGTCCCGCTGAGCGGGTCAGGGCTGCAGGGGCCAGTCCCGCTGAGCGGGTCAGGGATGCGGGGGCCAGTCCCGGTCAGCGGGTCAGGGATGCGGGGGCCAGACCCGGTGAGCGGGTCAGGGCCGCGGGGGCCAGTCCCGGTGAGCGGGTCAGGGCTGCGGGGGCCAGTCCCGGTGAGCGGGTCAGGGCTGCGGGGGCCAGTCCCGCTGAGCGGGTCAGGGCTGCGGGGGCCAGTCCCGGTGAGCGGGTCAGGGCTGCGGGGGCAAGTCCCGGCTGAGCGGGTCAGGGCTGCGGGGGCCAGTCCCGCTGAGCGGGTCAGGGCTGCGGGGGCCAGTCCCGCTGACCGGGTCAGGGATGCGGGGGCCAGTCCCGGTGAGCGGGTCAGGGATGCGGGGGCCAGTCCCGGTGAGCGGGTCAGCGCTGCGGGGGCCAGTCCCGGTGAGCGGGTCAGGGCTGCGGGGGCCAGTCCCGCTGAGCGGGTCAGGGCTGCGGGGGCCAGTCCCGCTGAGCGGGTCAGGGCTGCGGGGGCCAGTCCCGCTGAGCGGGTCAGGGCTGCGGTGGCCAGTCCCGCTGAGCGGGTCAGGGCTGCGGGGGCCAGTCCCGGTGAGCGGGTCAGGGCTGCGGGGGCCTGTTTCGGTGAGCGGGTCAGGGCTGCGGGGGCCAGTCCCGCTGAGCGGGTCAGGGCTGCGGGGGCCAGTCCCGCTGAGCGGGTCAGGGCTGCGGGGGCCAGTCCCGCTGAGCGGGTCAGGGATGCGGGGGCCAGTCCCGGTGAGCGGGTCAGGGCTGCGGGGGCCAGTCCCGGTAAGCGGGTCAGGGCTGCGGGGGCCAGTCCCGGTGAGCGGGTCAGGGATGCGGGGGCCAGTCCCGCTGAGCGGGTCAGGGCTGCGGGGGCCAGTCCAGGTGAGCGGGTCAGGGCTGCCGGGGCCAGTCCCGGTGAGCGGGTCAGGGCTGCGGGGGCCAGTCCCGCTGAGCGGGTCAGGGCTGCGGGGGCCAGTCCCGGTGAGCGGGTCAGGGCTGCGGGGGCCAGTCCCGGTGAGCGGGTCAGGGCTGCGGGGGCCAGTCCCGCTGAGCGTGTCAGGGATGCGGGGGCCAGTCCCGGTGAGCGGGTCAGGGCTGCGGGGGCCAGTCCCGCTCAGCGGGTCAGGGCTGCGGGTGCCAGTCCCGCTGAGCGAGTCAGGGCTGCGGGGGCCAAGCCCGGTGAGCGGGTCAGGGCTGCGGGGGCCAGTCTCGGTGAGCGGGTCAGGGCTGCGGGGGCCAGTCCCGCTGAGCGGGTCAGGGCTGCGGGGGCCAGTCCCGGTGAGCGGGTCAGGGCTGCGGGGGCCAGTCCCGCTGAGCGGGTCAGGGCTGCGGGGGCCAGTTCCGCTGAGCGGGTCAGGTCTGCGGGGGCCAGTCCCGCTGAGCGGGTCAGGGATGCGGGGGCCAGTCCCGGTCAGCGGGTCAGGGATGCGGGGGCCAGTCCCGGTGAGCGGGTCAGGGCTGCGGGGGCCAGTCCCGGTGAGCGGGTCAGGGCTGCGGGGGCCAGTCCCGGTGAGCGGGTCAGGGCTGCGGTGGCCAGTCCCGCTGAGCGGGTCAGGGCTGCGGGGGCCAGTCCCGGTGAGCGGGTCAGGGCTGCGGGGGCCAGTCCCGGTGAGCGGGTCAGGGCTGCGGGGGCCAGTCCCGGTGAGCGGGTCTGGGCTGAGGGGGCCCGTCCCGGTGAGCGGGTCAGGGCTGCCGGGGCCAGTCCCGGTGAGCGGGTCAGGGCTGCGGGGACAAGTCCCGGTGAGCGGGTCAGGGTTGCGGGGGACAGTCCCGGTGAGCGGGTCAGGGCTGCGGGGGCCAGTCCCGCTGAGCGGGTCAGGGCTGCGGGGGCCAGTCCCGCTGAGCGGGTCAGGGATGCGGGGGCCAGTCCCGCTGAGCGGGTCAGGGCTGCGGGGGCCAGTCCCGCTCAGCGGGTCAGGGCTGTGGGTGCCAGTCCCGCTGAGCGAGTCAGGGCTACGGGGGCCAAGCCCGGTGAGCGGGTCAGGGCTGCCGGGGCCAGTCCCGGTGAGCGGGTCAGGGCTGCTGGGGCCAGTCCCGGTGAGCGGGTCAGGGCTGCGGGGGCCAGTCCCGCTGAGCGGGTCAGGGCTGCGGGGGCCAGTCCCGCTGAGCGGGTCAGGGCTGCGGGGGCCAGTCCCGGTGAGCGGGTCAGGGCTGCGGGGGCCAGTCCCGGTGAGCGGGTCAGGGCTGCGGGGGCCAGTCCCGCTGAGCGGGTCAGGGATGCGGGGGCCAGTCCCGGTGAGAGGGTCAGGGCTGCGGGGGCCAGTCCCGCTCAGCGGGTCAGGGCTGCGGGTGCCAGTCCCGCTGAGCGAGTCAGGGCTGCGGGGGCCAAGCCCGGTGAAGGGGTCAGGGCTGCGGGGGCCAGTCTCGGTGAGCAGGTCAGGGCTGCGGGGGCCAGTCCCGCTGAGCGGGTCAGGGCTGCGGGGGCCAGTCCCGGTGAGCGGGTCAGGGCTGCGGGGGCCAGTCCCGCTGAGCGGGTCAGGGATGCGGGGGCCAGTCCCGGTCAGCGGGTCAGGGATGCGGGGGCCAGTCCCGGTGAGCGGGTCAGGGCTGCGGGGGCCAGTCCCGGTGAGCGGGTCAGGGCTGCGGGGGCCAGTCCCGGTGAGCGGGTCAGGGCTGCGGTGGCCAGTCCCGCTGAGCGGGTCAGGGCTGCGGGGGCCAGTCCCGGTGAGCGGGTCAGGGCTGCGGGGGCCAGTCCCGGTGAGCGGGTCAGGGCTGCGGGGGCCAGTCCCGGTGAGCGGGTCTGGGCTGAGGGGGCCCGTCCCGGTGAGCGGGTCAGGGCTGCCGGGGCCAGTCCCGGTGAGCGGGTCAGGGCTGCGGGGGCCAGTCCCGCTGAGCGGGTCAGGGCTGCGGGGACAAGTCCCGGTGAGCGGGTCAGGGTTGCAGGGGACAGTCCCGGTGAGCGGGTCAGGGCTGCGGGGGCCAGTCCCGCTGAGCGAGTCAGGGATGCGGGGGCCAGTCCCGCTGAGCGGGTCAGGGCTGCGGGGGCCAGTCTCGCTCAGCGGGTCAGGGCTGTGGGTGCCAGTCCCGCTGAGCGAGTCAGGGCTGCGGGGGCCAAGCCCGGTGAGCGGGTCAGGGCTGCCGGGGCCAGTCCCGGTGAGCGGGTCAGGGCTGCGGGGGCCAGTCCCGGTGAGCGGGTCAGGGCTGCGGGGGCCAGTCCCGCTGAGCGGGTCAGGGCTGCGGGGGCCAGTCCCGCTGAGCGGGTCAGGGCTGCGGGGGCCAGTCCCGGTGAGCGGGTCAGGGCTGCCGGGGCCAGTCCCGGTGAGCGGGTCAGGGCTGCGGGGGCCAGTCCCGCTGAGCGGGTCAGGGATGCGGGGGCCAGTCCCGCTGAGCGGGTCAGGGCTGCGGGGGCCTGTCCCGCTGAGCGGGTCAGGGCTGCGGGGGCCAGTCCCGCTGAGCGGGTCAGGGCTGCGGGGGCCAGTCCCGCTGAGCGAGTCAGGGCTGCGGGGGCCAGTCCCGCTGAGCGGGTCAGGGATGCGGGGGCCAGTCCCGCTGAGCGGGTCAGGGATGCGGGGGCCAGTCCCGCTGAGCGGGTCAGGGCTGCGGGGGCCAGTCCCGGTGAGCGGGTCAGGGCTGCGGGGGCCAGTCCCGGTGAGCGGGTCAGGGCTGCGGGGGCCAGTCCCGGTAAGCGGGTCAGGGCTGCGGGGGCCAGTCCCGGTGAGCGGGTCAGGGCTGCGGGGGCCAGTCCCGCTGAGCGGGTCAGGGCTGCGGGGGCCAGTCCCGCTGAGCGGGTCAGGGCTGCGGGGGCCAGTCCCGCTGAGCGGGTCAGGGCTGTGGGGGCCAGTCCCGGTGAGCGTGTCATGGCTGCGGGGGCCAGTCTCGCTGAGCGGGTCAGGGCTGCGGGGGCCAGTCCCGCTGAGCGGGTCAGGGCTGCGGGGGCCAGTCCCGCTGAGCGGGTCAGGGATGCGGGGGCCAGTCCCGCTGAGCGGGTCAGGGATGCGGGGGCCAGTCCCGGTGAGCGGGTCAGGGCTGCGGGGGCCAGTCCCGGTGAGCGGGTCAGGGCTGCGGGGGCCAGTCCCGGTGAGCGGGTCAGGGCTGCGGTGGCCAGTCCCGCTGAGCGGGTCAGGGCTGCGGGGGCCAGTCCCGGTGAGCGGCTCAGGGCTGCGGGGGCCAGTCCCGGTGAGCGGGTCAGGGCTGCGGGGGCCAGTCCCGGTGAGCGGGTCAGGGCTGCGGGGGCCAGTCCCAATGAGCGGGTCAGGGCTGCGGGGGCCAGTCCGGCTGAGCGGGTCAGGGCTGCGGTGGCCAGTCCCGCTGAGCGGGTCAGGGCTGCGGGGGCCAGTCCCGGTGAGCGGGTCAGGGCTGCGGGGGCCAGTCCCGGTGAGCGGGTCAGGGCTGCGGGGGCCAGTCCCGGTGAGCGGGTCAGGGCTGCGGGGGCCAGTCCCGGTGAGCGGGTCAGGGCTGCGGGGGCCAGTCCCGCTGAGCGGGTCAGGGCTGCGGGGGCCAGTCCCGGTGAGCGGGTCAGGGCTGCGGTGGCCAGTCCCGGTGAGCGGGTCAGGGCTGCGGTGGCCAGTCCCGGTGAGCGGGACAGGGCTGCGGGGGCCAGTCCCGGTGAGCGGGTCAGGGCTGCGGGGGCCAGTCCCGGTGAGCGGGTCAGGGCTGCGGGGGCCAGTCCCGGTGAGCGGGTCAGGGCTGCGGGGGCCAGTCCCGCTGAGCGGGTCAGGGCTGCGGGGGCCAGTCCCGCTGAGCGGGTCAGGGCTGCGGGGGCCAGTCCCGCTGAGCGGGTCAGGGCTGCGGGGGCCAGTCCCGCTGAGCGGGTCAGGGCTGCGGGGGCCAGTCCCGCTGAGCGGGTCAGGGCTGCGGGGGCCAGTCCCGCTGAGCGGGTCAGGGCTGCGGGGGCCAGTCCCGGTGAGCGGGTCAGGGCTGCGGGGGCCAGTCCCGGTGAGCGGGTCAGGGCTGCGGGGGCCAGTCTCGGTGAGCGGGTCATGGCTGCGGGGGCCAGTCCCGCTGAGCGCGTCAGGGCTGCGGGGGCCAGTCCCGCTGAGCGGATCAGGGCTGCGGGGGCCAGTCCCGGTGAGCGGGTCAGGGCTGCGGGGGCCAGTCCCGGTGAGCGGGTCAGGGCTGCGGGGGCCAGTCCCGGTGAGCGGGTCAGGGCTGCGGGGGCCAGTCCCGCTGAGCGGGTCAGGGCTGCGGGGGCCAGTCCCGCTGAGCGGGTCAGGGCTGCGGGGGCCAGTCCCGCTGAGCGGGTCAGGGCTGCGGGGGCCAGTCCCGGTGATCGGGTCAGGGCTGCGGGGGCCAGTCCCGGTGAGCGGGTCATGGCTGCGGGGGCCAGTCTCGCTGAGCGGGTCAGGGCTGCGGGGGCCAGTCCCGGTGAGCGGGTCAGGGCTGCGGGGGCCAGTCCCGCTGAGCGGGTCAGGGCTGCGGGGGCCAGTCCCGCTGAGCGGGTCAGGGCTGCGGGGGCCAGTCCCGCTGAGCGGGTCAGGGCTGCGGGGGCCAGTCCCGGTGAGCGGGTCATGGCTGCGGGGGACAGTCTCGCTGAGCGGGTCAGGGCTGCGGGGGCCAGTCCCGCTGAGCGGGTCAGGGCTGCGGGGGCCAGTCCCGCTGAGCGGGTCAGGGATGCGGGGGCCAGTCCCGCTGAGCGGGTCAGGGATGCGGGGGCCAGTCCCGGTGAGCGGGTCAGGACTGCGGGGGCCAGTCCCGGTGAGCGGGTCAGGGCTGCGGGGGCCAGTCCCGGTGAGCGGTTCAGGGCTGCGGGGGCCAGTCCCGGTGAGCGGGTCAGGGCTGCGGTGGCCAGTCCCGCTGAGCGGGTCAGGGCTGCGGGGGCCAGTCCCGGTGAGCGGGTCAGGGCTGCGGGGGCCAGTCCCGGTGAGCGGGTCAGGGCTGCGGAGGCCAGTTCTGGTGAGCGGGTCAGGGCTGCGGGGGCCAGTCCCAATGAGCGGGTCAGGGCTGCGGGCGCCAGTCCGGCTGAGCGGGTCAGGGCTGCGGTGGCCAGTCCCGCTGAGCGGGTCAGGGCTGCGGGGGCCAGTCCCGGTGAGCGGGTCAGGGCTGCGGGGGCCAGTCCCGGTGAGCGGGTCAGGGCTGCGGGGGCCAGTCCCGGTGAGCGGGTCAGGGCTGCGGGGGCCAGTCCCGGTGAGCGGGTCAGGGCTGCGGGGGCCAGTCCCGCTGAGCGGGTCAGGGTTGCGGGGGCCAGTCCCGGTGAGCCGGTCAGGGCTGCGGTGGCCAGTCCCGGTGAGCGGGTCAGGGCTGCGGTGGCCAGTCCCGGTGAGCGGGACAGGGCTGCGGGGGCCAGTCCCGGTGAGCGGGTCAGGGCTGCGGGGGCCAGTCCCGGTGAGCGGGTCAGGGCTGCGGGGGCCAGTCCCGGTGAGCGGGTCAGGGCTGCGGGGGCCAGTCCCGCTGAGCGGGTCAGGGCTGCGGGGGCCAGTCCCGCTGAGCGGGTCAGGGCTGCGGGGGCCAGTCCCGCTGAGCGGGTCAGGGCTGCGGGGGCCAGTCCCGCTGAGCGGGTCAGGGCTGCGGGGGCCAGTCCCGCTGAGCGGGTAAGGGCTGCGGGGGCCAGTCCCGCTGAGCGGGTCAGGGCTGCGGGGGCCAGTACCGGTGAGCGGGTCATGGCTGCGGGGGCCAGTCTCGCTGAGCGGGTCAGGGCTGCGGGGGCCAGTCCCGCTGAGCGGGTCAGGGCTGCGGGGGCCAGTTCCGCTGAGCGGGTCAGGGATGAGGGGGCCAGTCCCGCTGAGCGGGTCAGGGATGCGGGGGCCAGTCCCGGTGAGCGGGTCAGGGCTGCGGGGGCCAGTCCCGGTGAGCGGGTCAGGGCTGCGGGGGCCAGTACCGCTGCGAGGGTCAGGGCTGCGGGGGCCAGTCCCGCTGAGCGGGTCAGGGCTGCGGGGGCCAGTCCCGCTGAGCGGGTCAGGGCTGCGGTGGCCAGTCCCGGTGAGCGGGTCAGGGCTGCGGGGGCCAGTCTCGGTGAGCGGGTCAGGGCTGCGGGGGCCAGTCCCGCTGAGCGGGTCAGGGATGCGGGGGCCAGTCCCGGTGAGCGGGTCAGGGCTGCGGGGGCCAGTCCCGCTGAGCGGGTCAGGGCTGCGGGGGCCAGTCCCGGTGAGCGGGTCAGGGCTGCGGGGGCCAGTCCCGGTGAGCGGGTCATGGCTGCGGGGGCCAGTCTCGCTGAGCGGGTCAGGGCTGCGGGGGCCAGTCCCGGTGAGCGGGTCAGGGCTGCGGGGGCCAGTCCCGCTGAGCGGGTCAGGGCTGCGGGGGCCAGTCCCGCTGAGCGGGTCAGGGCTGCGGGGGCCAGTCCCGCTGAGCGGGTCAGGGCTGCGGGGGCCAGTCCCGGTGAGCGGGTCATGGCTGCGGGGGCCAGTCTCGCTGAGCGGGTCAGGGCTGCGGGGGCCAGTCCCGCTGAGCGGGTCAGGGCTGCGGGGGCCAGTCCCGCTGAGCGGGTCAGGGATGCGGGGGCCAGTCCCGCTGAGCGGGTCAGGGATGCGGGGGCCAGTCCCGGTGAGCGGGTCAGGGCTGCGGGGGGCCAGTCCCGGTGAGCGGGTCAGGGCTGCGGGGGCCAGTCCCGGTGAGCGGGTCAGGGCTGCGGGGGCCAGTCCCGGTGAGCGGGTCAGGGCTGCGGTGGCCAGTCCCGCTGAGCGGGTCAGGGCTGCGGGGCCAGTCCCGGTGAGCGGGTCAGGGCTGCGGGGGCCAGTCCCGGTGAGCGGGTCAGGGCTGCGGAGGCCAGTCCCGGTGAGCGGGTCAGGGCTGCGGGGGCCAGTCCCAATGAGCGGGTCAGGGCTGCGGGCGCCAGTCCGGCTGAGCGGGTCAGGGCTGCGGTGGCCAGTCCCGCTGAGCGGGTCAGGGCTGCGGGGGCCAGTCCCGGTGAGCGGGTCAGGGCTGCGGGGGCCAGTCCCGGTGAGCGGGTCAGGGCTGCGGGGGCCAGTCCCGGTGAGCGGGTCAGGGCTGCGGGGGCCAGTCCCGGTGAGCGGGTCAGGGCTGCGGGGGCCAGTCCCGCTGAGCGGGTCAGGGCTGCGGGGGCCAGTCCCGGTGAGCGGGTCAGGGCTGCGGGGGCCAGTCCCGGTGAGCGGGTCAGGGCTGCGGCGGCCAGTCCCGCTGAGCGGGTCAGGGATGCGGGGGCCAGTCCCGGTGAGCGGGTCAGGGCTGCGGGGGCCAGTCCCGCTCAGCGGGTCAGGGCTGCGGGTGCCAGTCCCGCTGAGCGAGTCAGGGCTGCGGGGGCCAAGCCCGGTGAGCGGGTCAGGGCTGCGGGGGCCAGTCTCGGTGAGCGGGTCAGGGCTGCGGGGGCCAGTCCCGCTGAGCGGGTCAGGGCTGCGGGGGCCAGTCCCGGTGAGCGGGTCAGGGCTGCGGGGGCCAGTCCCGCTGAGCGGGTCAGGGCTGCGGGGGCCAGTCCCGCTGAGCGGGTCAGGGCTGCGGGGGCCAGTCCCGCTGAGCGGGTCAGGGATGCGGGGGCCAGTCCCGGTCAGCGGGTCAGGGATGCGGGGGCCAGTCCCGGTGAGCGGGTCAGGGCTGCGGGGGCCAGTCCGGTGAGCGGGTCAGGGCTGCGGGGGCCAGTCCCGGTTGAGCGGGTCAGGGCTGCGGTGGCCAGTCCCGCTGAGCGGGTCAGGGCTGCGGGGGCCAGTCCCGGTGAGCGGGTCAGGGCTGCGGGGGCCAGTCCCGGTGAGCGGGTCAGGGCTGCGGGGGCCAGTCCCGGTGAGCGGGTCTGGGCTGAGGGGGCCCGTCCCGGTGAGCGGGTCAGGGCTGCCGGGGCCAGTCCCGGTGAGCGGGTCAGGGCTGCGGGGGCCAGTCCCGCTGAGCGGGTCAGGGCTGCGGGGACAAGTCCCGGTGAGCGGGTCAGGGTTGCGGGGGACAGTCCCGGTGAGCGGGTCAGGGCTGCGGGGGCCAGTCCCGCTGAGCGAGTCAGGGATGCGGGGGCCAGTCCCGCTGAGCGGGTCAGGGCTGCGGGGGCCAGTCCCGCTCAGCGGGTCAGGGCTGTGGGTGCCAGTCCCGCTGAGCGAGTCAGGGCTGCGGGGGCCAAGCCCGGTGAGCGGGTCAGGGCTGCCGGGGCCAGTCCCGGTGAGCGGGTCAGGGCTGCGGGGGCCAGTCCCGGTGAGCGGGTCAGGGCTGCGGGGGCCAGTCCCGCTGAGCGGGTCAGGGCTGCGGGGGGCCAGTCCCGCTGAGCGGGTCAGGGCTGCGGGGGGCCAGTCCCGGTGAGCGGGTCAGGGCTGCCGGGGCCAGTCACGGTGAGCGGGTCAGGGCTGCGGGGGCCAGTCCCGCTGAGCGGGTCAGGGATGCGGGGGCCAGTCCCGCTGAGCGGGTCATGGCTGCGGGGGCCTGTCCCGCTGAGCGGGTCAGGGCTGCGGGGGCCAGTCCCGCTGAGCGGGTCAGGGCTGCGGGGGCCAGTCCCGCTGAGCGAGTCAGGGCTGCGGGGGCCAGTCCCGCTGAGCGGGTCAGGGATGCGGGGGCCAGTCCCGCTGAGCGGGTCAGGGATGCGGGGGCCAGTCCCGGTGAGCGGGTCAGGGCTGCGGGGGCCAGTCCCGGTAAGCGGGTCAGGGCTGCGGGGGCCAGTCCCGGTGAGCGGGTCAGGGCTGCGGGGGCCAGTCCCGGTAAGCGGGTCAGGGCTGCGGGGGCCAGTCCCGGTGAGCGGGTCAGGGCTGCGGGGGCCAGTCCCGCTGAGCGGGTCAGGGCTGCGGGGGCCAGTCCCGCTGAGCGGGTCAGGGCTGCGGGGGCCAGTCCCGCTGAGCGGGTCAGGGCTGCGGGGGCCAGTCCCGGTGAGCGGGTCATGGCTACGGGGGCCAGTCTCGCTGAGCGGGTCAGGGCTGCGGGGGCCAGTCCCGCTGAGCGGGTCAGGGCTGCGGGGGCCAGTCCCGCTGAGCGGGTCAGGGATGCGGGGGCCAGTCCCGCTGAGCGGGTCAGGGATGCGGGGGCCAGTCCCGGTGAGCGGGTCAGGGCTGCGGGGGCCAGTCCCGGTGAGCGGGTCAGGGCTGCGGGGGCCAGTCCCGGTGAGCGGGTCAGGGCTGCGGGGGCCAGTCCCGGTGAGCGGGTCACGGCTGCGGTGGCCAGTCCCGCTGAGCGGGTCAGGGCTGCGGGGGCAAGTCCCGGTGAGCGGGTCAGGGCTGCGGGGGCCAGTCCCGGTGAGCGGGTCAGGGCTGCGGGGGCCAGTCCCGGTGAGCGGGTCAGGGCTGCGGGGGCCAGTCCCAATGAGCGGGTCAGGGCTGCGGGGGCCAGTCCGGCTGAGCGGGTCAGGGCTGCGGTGGCCAGTCCCGCTGAGCGGGTCAGGGATGAGGGGGCCAGTCCCGGTGAGCGGGTCAGGGCTGCGGGGGCCAGTCCCGGTGAGCGGGTCAGGGCTGCGGGGGCCAGTCCCGGTGAGCGGGTCAGGGCTGCGGGGGCCAGTACCGCTGCGAGGGTCAGGGCTGCGGGGGCCAGTCCCGCTGAGCGGGTCAGGGCTGCGGGGGCCAGTCCCGCTGAGCGGGTCAGGGCTGCGGTGGCCAGTCCCGGTGAGCGGGTCAGGGCTGCGGGGGCCAGTCTCGGTGAGCGGGTCAGGGCTGCGGGGGCCAGTCCCGCTGAGCGGGTCAGGGATGCGGGGGCCAGTCCCGGTGAGCGGGTCAGGGCTGCGGGGCCAGTCCCGCTGAGCGGGTCAGGGCTGCGGGGGCCAGTCCCGGTGAGCGGGTCAGGGCTGCGGGGGCCAGTCCCGGTGAGCGGGTCATGGCTGCGGGGGCCAGTCTCGCTGAGCGGGTCAGGGCTGCGGGGGCCAGTCCCGGTGAGCGGGTCAGGGCTGCGGGGGCCAGTCCCGCTGAGCGGGTCAGGGCTGCGGGGGCCAGTCCCGCTGAGCGGGTCAGGGCTGCGGGGGCCAGTCCCGCTGAGCGGGTCAGGGCTGCGGGGGGGCCAGTCCCGGTGAGCGGGTCATGGCTGCGGGGGCCAGTCTCGCTGAGCGGGTCAGGGCTGCGGGGGCCAGTCCCGCTGAGCGGGTCAGGGCTGCGGGGGCCAGTCCCGCTGAGCGGGTCAGGGATGCGGGGGGCCAGTCCCGCTGAGCGGGTCAGGGATGCGGGGGCCAGTCCCGGTGAGCGGGTCAGGGCTGCGGGGGCCAGTCCCGGTGAGCGGGTCAGGGCTGCGGGGGCCCAGTCCCGGTGAGCGGGTCAGGGCTGCGGGGGCCAGTCCCGGTGAGCGGGTCAGGGCTGCGGTGGCCAGTCCCCGCTGAGCGGGTCAGGGCTGCGGGGCCAGTCCCGGTGAGCGGGTCAGGGCTGCGGGGGCCAGTCCCGGTGAGCGGGTCAGGGCTGCGGAGGCCAGTCCCCGGTGAGCGGGTCAGGGCTGCGGGGGCCAGTCCCAATGAGCGGGTCAGGGCTGCGGGCGCCAGTCCGGCTGAGCGGGGTCAGGGCTGCGGTGGCCAGTCCCGCTGAGCGGGTCAGGGCTGCGGGGGCCAGTCCCGGTGAGCGGGTCAGGGCTGCGGGGGCCAGTCCCGTGTGAGCGGGTCAGGGCTGCGGGGGCCAGTCCCGGTGAGCGGGTCAGGGCTGCGGGGGCCAGTCCCGGTGAGCCGGGTCAGGCTGCGGGGGCCAGTCCCGCTGAGCGGGTCAGGGCTGCGGGGGCCAGTCCGGTGAGCGGGTCAGGGCTGCGGGGGCCAGTCCCGGTGAGCGGGTCAGGGCTGCGGGGGCCAGTCCCGCTGAGCGGGTCAGGGATGC
This sequence comes from Stegostoma tigrinum, assembly GCF_030684315.1. Taxonomy (NCBI): domain Eukaryota; kingdom Metazoa; phylum Chordata; class Chondrichthyes; order Orectolobiformes; family Stegostomatidae; genus Stegostoma; species Stegostoma tigrinum. Next base: position 6,039 of record NW_026728209.1, on the reverse strand, counting down.
GGGGGCCAGTCCCGGTGAGCGGGTCAGGGCTGCGGGGGCCAGTCCCGCTCAGCGGGTCAGGGCTGCGGGTGCCAGTCCCGCTGAGCGAGTCAGGGCTGCGGGGGCCAAGCCCGGTGAGCGGGTCAGGGCTGCGGGGGCCATTCTCGGTGAGCGGGTCAGGGCTGCGGGGGCCAGTCCCGCTGAGCGGGTCAGGGCTGCGGGGGCCAGTCCCGGTGAGCGGGTCAGGGCTGCGGGGGGCCAGTCCCGCTGAGCGGGTCAGGGCTGCGGGGGCCAGTCCCGCTGAGCGGGTCAGGGCTGCGGGGGCCAGTCCCGCTGAGCGGGTCAGGGATGCGGGGGCCAGTCCCGGTCAGCGGGTCAGGGATGCGGGGGCCAGTCCGGTGAGCGGGTCAGGGCTGCGGGGGCCAGTCCCGGTGAGCGGGTCAGGGCTGCGGGGGCCAGTCCCGGTGAGCGGGTCAGGGCTGCGGTGGCCAGTCCCGCTGAGCGGGTCAGGGCTGCGGGGGCCAGTCCCGGTGAGCGGGTCAGGGCTGCGGGGGCCAGTCCCGGTGAGCGGGTCAGGGCTGCGGGGGCCAGTCCCGGTGAGCGGGTCTGGGCTGAGGGGCCCGTCCCGGTGAGCGGGTCAGGGCTGCGGGGGCCAGTCCCGGTGAGCGGGTCAGGGCTGCGGGGGCCAGTCCCGCTGAGCGGGTCAGGGCTGCGGGGACAAGTCCCGGTGAGCGGGTCAGGGTTGCGGGGGACAGTCCCGGTGAGCGGGTCAGGGCTGCGGGGCCAGTCCCGCTGAGCGAGTCAGGGATGCGGGGGCCAGTCCCGCTGAGCGGGTCAGGGCTGCGGGGGCCAGTCCCGCTCAGCGGGTCAGGGCTGTGGGTGCCAGTCCCGCTGAGCGAGTCAGGGCTGCGGGGGCCAAGCCCGGTGAGCGGGTCAGGGCTGCCGGGGCCAGTCCCGGTGAGCGGGTCAGGGCTGCGGGGGCCAGTCCCGGTGAGCGGGTCAGGGCTGCGGGGGCCAGTCCCGCTGAGCGGGTCAGGGCTGCGGGGGCCAGTCCCGCTGAGCGGGTCAGGGCTGCGGGGGCCAGTCCCGGTGAGCGGGTCAGGGCTGCCGGGGCCAGTCCCGGTGAGCGGGTCAGGGCTGCGGGGGCCAGTCCCGCTGAGCGGGTCAGGGATGCGGGGGCCAGTCCCGCTGAGCGGGTCATGGCTGCGGGGGCCTGTCCCGCTGAGCGGGTCAGGGCTGCGGGGGCCAGTCCCGCTGAGCGGGTCAGGGCTGCGGGGGCCAGTCCCGCTGAGCGAGTCAGGGCTGCGGGGGCCAGTCCCGCTGAGCGGGTCAGGGATGCGGGGGCCAGTCCCGCTGAGCGGGTCAGGGATGCGGGGGCCAGTCCCGGTGAGCGGGTCAGGGCTGCGGGGGCCAGTCCCGGTAAGCGGGTCAGGGCTGCGGGGGCCAGTCCCGGTGAGCGGGTCAGGGCTGCGGGGGCCAGTCCCGGTAAGCGGGTCAGGGCTGCGGGGGCCAGTCCCGGTGAGCGGGTCAGGGCTGCGGGGGCCAGTCCCGCTGAGCGGGTCAGGGCTGCGGGGGCCAGTCCCGCTGAGCGGGTCAGGGCTGCGGGGGCCAGTCCCGCTGAGCGGGTCAGGGCTGCGGGGGCCAGTCCCGGTGAGCGGGTCATGGCTACGGGGGCCAGTCTCGCTGAGCGGGTCAGGGCTGCGGGGGCCAGTCCCGCTGAGCGGGTCAGGGCTGCGGGGGCCAGTCCCGCTGAGCGGGGTCAGGGATGCGGGGGCCAGTCCCGCTGAGCGGGTCAGGGATGCGGGGGCCAGTCCCGGTGAGCGGGTCAGGGCTGCGGGGGCCAGTCCCGGTGAGCGGGTCAGGGCTGCGGGGGCCAGTCCCGGTGAGCGGGTCAGGGCTGCGGGGGCCAGTCCCGGTGAGCGGGTCACGGCTGCGGTGGCCAGTCCCGCTGAGCGGGTCAGGGCTGCGGGGGCAAGTCCCGGTGAGCGGGTCAGGGCTGCGGGGGCCAGTCCCGGTGAGCGGGTCAGGGCTGCGGGGGCCAGTCCCCGGTGAGCGGGTCAGGGCTGCGGGGGCCAGTCCCAATGAGCGGGTCAGGGCTGCGGGGGCCAGTCCGGCTGAGCGGGTCAGGGCTGCGGTGGCCAGTCCCGCTGAGCGGGTCAGGGCTGCGGGGGCCAGTCCCGGTGAGCGGGTCAGGGCTGCGGGGGCCAGTCCCGGTGAGCGGGTCAGGGCTGCGGGGGGCCAGTCCCGGTGAGCGGGTCAGGGCTGCGGGGGCCAGTCCCGGTGAGCGGGTCAGGGCTGCGGGGGCCAGTCCCGCTGAGCGGGTCAGGGCTGCGGGGGCCAGTCCCGGTGAGCGGGTCAGGGCTGCGGTGGCCAGTCCCGGTGAGCGGGTCAGCGCTGCGGTGGCCAGTCCCGGTGAGCGGGACAGGGCTGCGGGGGCCAGTCCCGGTGAGCGGGTCAGGGCTGCGGGGGCCAGTCCCGGTGAGCGGGTCAGGGCTGCGGGGGCCTGTCCCGGTGAGCGGGGTCAGGGCTGCGGGGGCCAGTCCCGCTGAGCGGGTCAGGGCTGCGGGGGCCAGTCCCGCTGAGCGGGTCAGGGCTGCGGGGGCCAGTCCCGCTGAGCGGGTCAGGGCTGCGGGGGCCAGTCCCGCTGAGCGGGTCAGGGCTGCGGGGGCCAGTCCCGCTGAGCGGGTCAGGGCTGCGGGGGCCAGTCCCGCTGAGCGGGTCAGGGCTGCGGGGGCCAGTCCCGCTGAGCGGGTCAGGGCTGCGGGGGGCCAGTCCCGGTGAGCGGGGTCAGGGCTGCGGGGGCCAGTCCCGGTGAGCGGGTCAGGGCTGCGGGGGCCAGTCTCGGTGAGCGGGTCATGGCTGCGGGGGCCAGTCCCGCTGAGCGCGTCAGGGCTGCGGGGGCCAGTCCCGCTGAGCGGGTCAGGGCTGCGGGGGCCAGTCCCGGTGAGCGGGTCAGGGCTGCGGGGGCCAGTCCCGGTGAGCGGGTCAGGGCTGCGGGGGCCAGTCCCGCTGAGCGGGTCAGGGCTGCGGGGGCCAGTCCCGCTGAGCGGGTCAGGGCTGCGGGGGGCCAGTCCCGCTGAGCGGGTCAGGGCTGCGGGGGCCAGTCCCGCTGAGCGGGTCAGGGCTGCGGGGGCCAGTCCCGGTGAGCGGGTCAGGGCTGCGGGGGCCAGTCCCGGTGAGCGGGTCATGGATGCGGGGGCCAGTCTCGCTGAGCGGGTCAGGGCTGCGGGGGACAGTCCCGCTGAGCGGGTCAGGGCTGCGGGGGACAGTCCCGCTGAGCGGGTCAGGGATGAGGGGGCCAGTCCCGCTGAGCGGGTCAGGGATGCGGGGGCCAGTCCCGGTGAGCGGGTCAGGGCTGCGGGGGCCAGTCCCGGTGAGCGGGTCAGGGCTGCGGGGGCCAGTCCCGGTGAGCGGGTCAGGGCTGCGGGGGCCAGTCCCGGTGAGCGGGTCAGGGCTGCGGTGGCCAGTCCCGCTGAGCGGGTCAGGGCTGCGGGGGCCAGTCCCGGTGAGCGGGTCAGGGCTGCGGGGGCCAGTCCCGGTGTGCGTGTCAGGGCTGCGGGGGCCAGTCCCGGTGAGCGGGTCAGGGCTGCGGGGGCCAGTCCCGCTGAGCGGGTCAGGGCTGCGGGGGCCAGTCCCGCTGAGCGGGTCAGGGCTGCGGTGGCCAGTCCCGCTGAGCGGGTCAGGGCTGCGGGGGCCAGTCCCGGTGAGCGGGTCAGGGCTGCGGGGGCCAGTCCCGGTGAGCGGGTCAGGGCAGCGGGGGCCAGTCCCGGTGAGCGGGTCAGGGCTGCGGGGGCCAGTCCCGCTGAGCGGGTCAGGGCTGCGGGGGCCAGTCCCGCTGAGCGGGTCAGGGCTGCGGGGGCCAGTCCCGCTGAGCGGGTCAGGGCTGCGGGGGCCAGTCCCGCTGAGCGGGTCAGGGCTGCGGGGGCCAGTCCCGGTGAGCGGGTCAGGGCCTGCGGGGGCCAGTCTCGGTGAGCGGGTCAGGGCTGCGGGGGCCAGTCCCGCTGAGCGGGTCAGGGATGCGGGGGCCAGTCCCGCTGAGCGGGTCAGGGCTGCGGGGGCCAGTCCCGCTGAGCGGGTCAGGGCTGCGGGGGCCAGTCCCGCTGAGCGGGTCAGGGATGCGGGGGCCAGTCCCGCTGAGCGGGTCAGGGATGCGGGGGCCAGTCCCGCTGAGCGGGTCAGGGATGCGGGGGCCAGTCCCGCTGAGCGGGTCAGGGATGCGGGGGCCAGTCCCGGTGAGCGGGTCAGGGCTGCGGGGGACAGTCCCGGTGAGCGGGTCAGGGCTGCGGGGGCCAGTCCCGGTGAGCGGGTCAGGGCTGCGGAGGCCAGTCCCGGTGAGCGGGTCAGGGCTGCGGGGGCCAGTCCCGGTGAGCGGGTCAGGGCTGCGGTGGCCAGTGCCGGTGAGCGGGTCAGGGCTGCGGGGGCCAGTCCCGGTGAGCGGGACAGGGCTGCGGGGGCCAGTCCCGGTGAGCGGGTCAGGGCTGCGGGGGCCAGTCCCGGTGAGCGGGTCAGGGCTGCGGGGGCCAGTCCCGCTGAGCGGGTCAGGGCTGCGGGGGCCAGTCCCGGTGAGCGGGTCAGGGCTGCGGGGGCCAGTCCCGGTGAGCGGGTCAGGGCTGCGGGGGCCAGTCCCGCTGAGCGGGTCAGGGCTGCGGGGGCCAGTCCCGCTGAGCGGGTCAGGGCTGCGGGGGCGAGTCCCGCTGAGCGGGTCAGGGCTGCGGGGGCCAGTCCCGCTGAGCGGGTCAGGGCTGCGGGGGCCAGTCCCGGTGAGCGGGTCATGGCTGCGGGGGCCAGTCTCGCTGAGCGCGTCAGGGCTGCGGGGGCCAGTCCCGCTGAGCGGGTCAGGGCTGCGGGGGCCAGTCCCGCCTGAGCGGGTCAGGGATGCGGGGGCCAGTCCCGCTGAGCGGGTCAGGGATGCGGGGGCCAGTCCCGGTGAGCGGGTCAGGGCTGCGGGGGGCCAGTCCCGGTGAGCGGGTCAGGGCTGCGGAGGCCAGTCCCGGTGAGCGGGTCAGGGCTGCGGGGGCCAGTCCCGGTGAGCAGGTCAGGGCTGCGGTGGCCAGTCCCGCTCAGCGGGTCAGGGCTGCGGGGGCCAGTCCCGGTGAGCGGGTCAGGGCTGCGGGGGCCAGTCCCGGTGAGCGGGTCAGGGCTGCGGGGGCCAGTCCCGGTGAGCGGGTCAGGGCTGCGGGGGCCAGTCCCGCTGAGCGGGTCAGGGCTGCGGGGGCCAGTCCCGCTGAGCGGGTCAGGGCTGCGGGGGCCAGTCCCGCTGAGCGGGTCAGGGCTGCGGGGGGCAGTCCCGCTGAGCGGGTCAGGGCTGCGGGGGCCAGTCTCGGTGAGCGGGTCAGGGCTGCGGGGGCCAGTCTCGGTGAGCGGGTCAGGGCTGGCGGGGGCCAGTCCCGCTGAGCGGGTCAGGGCTGCGGGGGCCAGTCCCGCTGAGCGGGTCAGGGCTGCGGGGGCCAGTCCCGCTGAGCGGGTCAGATGCGGGGGCCAGTCCCGGTCAGCGGGTCAGGGATGCGGGGGCCAGACCTGGTGAGCGGGTCAGGGCTGCGGGGGCAGTCCAGACCGGTGAGCGGGTCAGGGCTGCGGGGGCCAGTCCCGGTGAGCGGGTCAGGGCTGCGGGGGCCAGTCCGCTGAGCGGGTCAGGGCTGCGGGGCCAGTCCCGCTGAGCGGGTCAGGGCTGCGGGGGCCAGTCCCGCTGAGCGGGTCAGGGCTGGGGGGGCCAGTCCCGGTGAGCGGGTAAGGGCTGCGGGGGCCAGTCCCGGTGAGCGGGTCAGGGATGCGGGGCCAGTCCCGGTGAGCGGGTCAGGGCTGCGGGGGCCAGTCCCGGTGAGCGGGTCAGGGCTGCGGGGGCCAGTCCCGGTGAGCGGGTCAGGGCTGCGGGGGCCAGTCCCGGTGAGCGGGTCAGGGCTGCGGTGGCCAGTCCCGGTGAGCGGGTCAGGGCTGCGGGGGCCAGTCCCGGTGAGCGGGACAGGGCTGCGGGGGCCAGTCCCGGTGAGCGGGACAGGGGCTGCGGGGGCCAGTCCCGGTGAGCGGGTCAGGGCTGCGGGGGCCAGTCCCGCTGAGCGGGTC